>NW_027473736.1:0-161421 GCF_050947335.1 Megachile rotundata | reverse complement strand
TTAGATTGATAATAATGACAGTAATAAGTATAGTAATTGTCGTTCTATCGATAATATAATCATAATATGGCTAATAATATGAGTTAGATTGATAATACTAAGAGTAGTGAGTATAGCAATTCTCGTTCTATCGATCATATAAGCATAATATGGCTAATAATATGAGTTAGATTGATAATAATAAGAGTAGTAAGTATAGTATTTGTCGTTCTATCGATCATATAAGCATAATATGGCTAATAATATGAGTTAGATTGATAATAATAAGAGTAGTAAGTATAGTATTTGTCGTTCTATCGATCATATAAGCATAATATGGCTAATAATATGAGTTAGATTGATAATAATAAGAGTAATAAGTATAGTAATTGTCGTTCTATCGATCATTTAAGCATAATATGGGTAATAATATGAGTCAGATTGATAATAATAACAGTAATAAGTATAGTAATTGTCGTTCTATCGATAATATAAACATAATATGGCTAATAATATGAGTTAGATTGATAATCCTAAGAGTAGTGAGTATAGTAATTCTCGTTCTATGGATCATATAAGCATAATATGGCTAATAATATGAGTTAGATTGATAATAATAAGAGTAATAAGTATAGTAATTGTCGTTCTATCGATCATATAAGCATAATATGGCTAATAATATGAGTTAGATTGATAATACTAAGAGTAGTGAGTATAGAAATTCTCGTTCTATCGATCATATAAGCATAATATGGCTAATAATATGAGTTAGATTGATAATAATAAGAGTAATAACTACAGTAATTGTCGTTCTATCGATCATATAAGCATAATAAGGCTAATAATATGAGTTAGAGTGATAATACTAAGAGTAGTGAGTATAGTAATTCTCATTCTATCGATCATATAAGTATAATATGGCTAATAATATGAGTTAGATTGATAATAATAAGAGTAATATGTATAGTAATTGTCGTTCTCTCGATCATATAAGCATAATATGGCTAATAATATGAGTTAGAGTGATAATACTAAGAGTAGTGAGTATAGTAATTCTCATTCTATCGATCATATAAGCATAATATGGCTAATAATATGAGTTAGATTGATAATAATAACAGTAATAAGTATAGTAATTGTCGTTCTATCGATAATATAAGCATAATATGGCTAATAATATGAGTTAGATTGATAATACTAAGAGTAGTGAGTATAGTAATTGTCGTTCCATCGATCATATAAGCATAATATGGCTAATAATATGAGTTAGATTGATAATAATAACAGTAATAAGTATAGTAATTGTCGTTCTATCGATAATATAAGCATAATATGGCTAATAATATGAGTTAGATTGATAATACTAAGAGTAGTGTTTATAGTAATTGTCGTTCTATCGATCATATAAGCATAATATGGCTAATAATATGAGTTAGATTGATAATACTAAGAGTAGTGAGTATAGTAATTCTCGTTCTATCGATCATATAAGCATAATATGGCTAATAATATGAGTTAGATTGATAATAATAAGAGTAATGAGTATAGTAATTGTAGTTCTATCGATCATTTAAGCATAATATGGCTAATAATATGAGTTTGATTGATAATAATAACAGTAATAAGTATAGTAATTGTCGTTCTATCGATAATATAACCATAATATGGCTAGTAATATGAGTTAGATTGATAATACTAAGAGTAGTGAGTATAGTAATTGTCGTTCTATCGATCATATAAGCATAATATGGCTAATAATATGAGTTAGATTGATAATAATAAGAGTAATGAGTAGAGTAATTGTAGTTCTATCGATCATATCTGCATAATATGGTTAATAATATGAGTTAGATTGATAATAATAAGAGTAGTAAGTATAGTATTTGTCGTTCTATCGATCATATAAGCATAATATGGCTAATAATATGAGTTAGATTGATAATAATAAGAGTAATAAGTATAGTAATTGTCGTTCTATCGATCATTTAAGCATAATATGGGTAATAATATGAGTCAGATTGATAATAATAACAGTAATAAGTATAGTAATTGTCGTTCTATCGATAATATAAACATAATATGGCTAATAATATGAGTTAGATTGATAATCCTAAGAGTAGTGAGTATAGTAATTCTCGTTCTATGGATCATATAAGCATAATATGGCTAATAATATGAGTTAGATTGATAATAATAAGAGTAATAAGTATAGTAATTGTCGTTCTATCGATCATATAAGCATAATATGGCTAATAATATGAGTTAGATTGATAATACTAAGAGTAGTGAGTATAGTAATTCTCGTTCTATCGATCATATAAGCATAATATGGCTAATAATATGAGTTAGATTGATAATAATAAGAGTAATAACTACAGTAATTGTCGTTCTATCGATCATATAAGCATAATAAGGCTAATAATATGAGTTAGAGTGATAATACTAAGAGTAGTGAGTATAGTAATTCTCATTCTATCGATCATATAAGCATAATATGGCTAATAATATGAGTTAGATTGATAATAATAACAGTAATAAGTATAGTAATTGTCGTTCTATCGATAATATAAGCATAATATGGCTAATAATATGAGTTAGATTGATAATACTAAGAGTAGTGAGTATAGTAATTGTCGTTCTATCGATCATATAAGCATAATATGGCTAATAATATGAGTTAGATTGATAATACTAAGAGTACTGAGTATAGTAATTCTCGTTCTATCGATCATATAAGCATAATATGGCTAATAATATGAGTTAGATTGATAATAATAAGAGTAATGAGTATAGTAATTGTAGTTCTATCGATCATTTAAGCATAATATGGCTAATAATATGAGTTAGATTGATAATAATAACAGTAATAAGTATAGTAATTGTCGTTCTATCGATAATATAACCATAATATGGCTAGTAATATGAGTTAGATTGATAATATTAAGAGTAGTGAGTATAGAAATTCTCGTTCTATCGATCATATAAGCATAATATGGCTAATAATATGAGTTAGATTGATAATAATAAGAGTAATAACTACAGTAATTGTCGTTCTATCGATCATATAAGCATAATAAGGCTAATAATATGAGTTAGAGTGATAATACTAAGAGTAGTGAGTATAGTAATTCTCATTCTATCGATCATATAAGTATAATATGGCTAATAATATGAGTTAGATTGATAATAATAAGAGTAATATGTATAGTAATTGTCGTTCTCTCGATCATATAAGCATAATATGGCTAATAATATGAGTTAGAGTGATAATACTAAGAGTAGTGAGTATAGTAATTCTCATTCTATCGATCATATAAGCATAATATGGCTAATAATATGAGCTAGATTGATAATAATAACAGTAATAAGTATAGTAATTGTCGTTCTATCGATAATATAAGCATAATATGGCTAATAATATGAGTTAGATTGATAATACTAAGAGTAGTGAGTATAGTAATTGTCGTTCCATCGATCATATAAGCATAATATGGCTAATAATATGAGTTAGATTGATAATAATAACAGTAATAAGTATAGTAATTGTCGTTCTATCGATAATATAAGCATAATATGGCTAATAATATGAGTTAGATTGATAATACTAAGAGTAGTGAGTATAGTAATTGTCGTTCTATCGATCATATAAGCATAATATGGCTAATAATATGAGTTAGATTGATAATAATAAGAGTAATAAGTATAGTATTTGTCGTTCTATCGATCATGTAAGCATGATATGGCTAATAATACGAGTTAGATTGATAATAATAAGAGTAATGAGTATAGCAATTGTAGATCTATCGATCATTTAAGCATAATATGGCTAATAATATGAGTTAGATTGATAATAATGACAGTAATAAGTATAGTAATTGTCGTTCTATCGATAATATAACCATAATATGGCTAGTAATATGAGTTAGATTGATAATACTAAGAGTAGTGAGTATAGTAATTGTCGTTCTATCGATCATATAAGCATAATATGGCTAATAATATGAGTTAGATTGCTAATAATAAGAGTAATAAGTATAGTATTTGTCGTTCTATCGATCATGTAAGCATAATATGGCTAATAATACGAGTTAGATTGATAATAATAAGAGAACTGAGTATAGCAATTGTAGATCTATCGATCATTTAAGCATAATATGGGTAATAATATGAGTCAGATTGATAATACTAAGAGTAGTGAGTATTGAAATTCTCGTTCTATCGATCATATAAGCAAAATATGGCTAATAATATGAGTTAGATTGATAATAATAAGAGTAATAACTACAGTAATTGTCGTTCTATCGATCATATAAGCATAATAAGGCTAATAATATGAGTTAGAGTGATAATACTAAGAGTAGTGAGTACAGTAATTCTCATTCTATCGATCATATAAGTATAATATGGCTAATAATATGAGTTAGATTGATAATAATAACAGTAATAAGTATAGTAATTGTCGTTCTATCGATAATATAAGCATAATATGGCTAATAATATGAGTTAGATTGATAATACTAAGAGTAGTGAGTATAGTAATTGTCGTTCTATCGATCATATAAGCATAATATGGCTAATAATATGAGTTAGATTGATAATACTAAGAGTAGTGAGTATAGTAATTCTCGTTCTATCGATCATATAAGCATAATATGGCTAATAATATGAGTTAGATTGATAATAATAAGAGTAATGAGTATAGTAATTCTCATTCTATCGATCATATAAGCATAATATGGCTAATAATATGAGTTAGATTGATAATAATAACAGTAATAAGTATAGTAATTGTCGTTCTATCGATAATATAAGCATAATATGGCTAATAATATGAGTTAGATTGATAATACTAAGAGTAGTGAGTATAGTAATTGTCGTTCTATCGATCATATAAGCATAATATGGCTAATAATATGAGTTAGATTGATAATACTAAGAGTACTGACTATAGTAATTCTCGTTCTATCGATCATATAAGCATAATATGGCTAATAATATGAGTTAGATTGATAATAATAAGAGTAATGAGTATAGTAATTGTAGTTCTATCGATCATTTAAGCATAATATGGCTAATAATATGAGTTAGATTGATAATAATAACAGTAATAAGTATAGTAATTCTCATTCTATCGATCATATAAGCATAATATGGCTAATAATATGAGTTAGATTGATAATAATAACAGTAATAAGTATAGTAATTGTCGTTCTATCGATAATATAAGCATAATATGGCTAATAATATGAGTTAGATTGATAATAATAAGAGTAATAACTACAGTAATTGTCGTTCTATCGATCATATAAGCATAATAAGGCTAATAATATGAGTTAGAGTGATAATACTAAGAGTAGTGAGTATAGTAATTCTCATTCTATCGATCATATAAGTATAATATGGCTAATAATATGAGTTAGATTGATAATAATAAGAGTAATATGTATAGTAATTGTCGTTCTCTCGATCATATAAGCATAATATGGCTAATAATATGAGTTAGAGTGATAATACTAAGAGTAGTGAGTATAGTAATTCTCATTCTATCGATCATATAAGCATAATATGGCTAATAATATGAGTTAGATTGATAATAATAACAGTAATAAGTATAGTAATTGTCGTTCTATCGATAATATAAGCATAATATGGCTAATAATATGAGTTAGATTGATAATACTAAGAGTAGTGAGTATAGTAATTGTCGTTCCATCGATCATATAAGCATAATATGGCTAATAATACGTGTTAGATTGATGATAATAAGAGTAATGAGTATAGTAATTGTAGTTCTATCGATCATTTAAGCATAATATGGCTAATAATATGAGTTAGATTGATAATAATAACAGTAATAAGTATAGTAATTGTCGTTCTATCGATAATATAACCATAATATGGCTAGTAATATGAGTTAGATTGATAATATTAAGAGTAGTGAGTATAGAAATTCTCGTTCTATCGATCATATAAGCATAATATGGCTAATAATATGAGTTAGATTGATAATACTAAGAGTAGTGAGTATAGTAATTGTCGTTCTATCGATCATATAAGCATAATATGGCTAATAATATGAGTTAGATTGATAATAATAAGAGTAATAAGTATAGTATTTGTCGTTCTATCGATCATGTAAGCATAATATGGCTAATAATACGTGTTAGATTGATGATAATAAGAGTAATGAGTATAGTAATTGTAGTTCTATCGATCATTTAAGCATAATATGGCTAATAATATGAGTTAGATTGATAATAATAACAGTAATAAGTATAGTAATTGTCGTTCTATCGATCATTTAAGCATAATATGGGTAATAATATGAGTCAGATTGATAATAATAACAGTAATAAGTATAGTAATTGTCGTTCTATCGATAATATAAGCATAATATGGCTAATAATATGAGTTAGATTGATAATACTAAGAGTAGTGAGTGTAGTAGTTCTCGTTCTATCGATCACACAAGCATAATGTGGCTAATAATATGAGTTAGATTGATAATAATAACAGTAATAAGTATAGTAATTGTCGTTCTATCGATAATATAAGCATAATATGGCTAATAATATGAGTTAGATTGATAATACTAAGAGTAGTGAGTATAGTAATTGTCGTTCTATCGATCATATAAGCATAATATGGCTAATAATATGAGTTAGATTGGTAATAATAAGAGTAATAAGTATAGTATTTGTCGTTCTATCGATCATGTAAGCATAATATGGCTAATAATACGAGTTAGATTGATGATAATAAGAGTAATAAGTATAGTAATTGTCGTTCTATCGATCATATAAGCATAATATGGCTAATAATATGAGTTAGATTGATAATACTAAGAGTAGTGAGTATAGTAATTCTCGTTCTATCGATCATATAAGCATAATATGGCTAATAATATGAGTTAGATTGATAATAATAAGAGTAATAACTACAGTAATTGTCGTTCTATCGATCATATAAGCATAATAAGGCTAATAATATGAGTTAGAGTGATAATACTAAGAGTAGTGAGTATAGTAATTCTCATTCTATCGATCATATAAGCATAATATGGCTAATAATATGAATTAGATTGATAATAATAAGCGTAATAAGTATAGTATTTGTCGTTCTATCGATCATGTAAGCATAATATGGCTAATAATACGAGTTAGATTGATAATAATAAGAGTAATAAGTATAGTAATTGTCGTTCTATCGATCATTTAAGCATAATATGGCCAATAATATGAGTTAGATTGATAATAATAACAGTAATAAGTATAGTAATTGTCGTTCTATCGATAATATAAGCATAATATGGCTAATAATATGAGTTAGATTGATAATACTAAGAGTAGTGAGTATAGTAATTCTCGTTCTATCGATCATATAAGCATAATATGGCTAATAATATGAGTTAGATTGATAATACTAAGAGTAGTGAGTATAGTAATTGTCGTTCTATCGATCATATAAGCATAATATGGCTAATAATATGAGTTAGATTGATAATACTAAGAGTAGTGAGTATAGTAATTCTCGTTCTATCGATCATATAAGCATAATATGGCTAATAATATGAGTTAGATTGATAATAATAAGAGTAATGAGTATAGTAATTGTAGTTCTATCGATCATTTAAGCATAATATGGCTAATAATATGAGTTTGATTGATAATAATAACAGTAATAAGTATAGTAATTGTCGTTCTATCGATAATATAACCATAATATGGCTAGTAATATGAGTTAGATTGATAATATTAAGAGTAGTGAGTATAGAAATTCTCGTTCTATCGATCATATAAGCATAATATGGCTAATAATATGAGTTAGATTGATAATAATAAGAGTAATAACTACAGTAATTGTCGTTCTATCGATCATATAAGCATAATAAGGCTAATAATATGAGTTAGAGTGATAATACTAAGAGTAGTGAGTATAGTAATTCTCATTCTATCGATCATATAAGTATAATATGGCTAATAATATGAGTTAGATTGATAATAATAACAGTAATAATTATAGTAATTGTCGTTCTATCGATAATATAAGCATAATATGGCTAATAATATGAGTTAGATTGATAATACTAAGAGTAGTGAGTATAGTAATTGTCGTTCTATCGATCATATAAGCATAATATGGCTAATAATATGAGTTAGATTGATAATAATAAGAGTAATAAGTATAGTATTTGTCGTTCTATCGATCATGTAAGCATGATATGGCTAATAGTACGAGTTAGATTGATAATAATAAGAGTAATAAGTATAGTAATTGTCGTACTATCGATCATTTAAGCATAATATGGCTAATAATATGAGTTAGATTGATAATAATAACAGTAATAAGTATAGTAATTGTCGTTCTATTGATAATATAAGCATAATATGGCTAATAATATGAGTTAGATTGATAATACTAAGAGTAGTGAGTATAGTAATTCTCGTTCTATCGATCATGTAAGCATAATATGGCTAATAATATGAGTTAGATTGATAATAATAAGAGTAATGAGTATAGTAATTGTAGTTCTATCGATCATATCGGCATAATATGGTTAATAATATGAGTTAGATTCATAATAATAAGAGTAATACGTATAGTAATTGTCGTTCTATCGATCATATAAGCATAATATGGCTAATAATATGAGTTAGATTGATAATACTAAGAGTAGTGAGTATAGTAATTGTCGTTCTATCGATCATATAAGCATAATATGGCTAATAATATGAGTTAGATTGATAATAATAAGAGTAATAAGTATAGTATTTGTCGTTCTATCGATCATGTAAGCATAATATGGCTAATAATACGAGTTAGATTGATAATAATAAGAGTAATGAGTATAGCAATTGTAGATCTATCGATCATTTAAGCATAATATGGGTAATAATATGAGTCAGATTGATAATACTAAGAGTAGTGAGTATTGAAATTCTCGTTCTATCGATCATATAAGCATAATATGGCTAATAATATGAGTTAGATTGATAATAATAAGAGTAATAACTACAGTAATTGTCGTTCTATCGATCATATAAGCATAATAAGGCTAATAATATGAGTTAGAGTGATAATACTAAGAGTAGTGAGTACAGTAATTCTCATTCTATCGATCATATAAGTATAATATGGCTAATAATATGAGTTAGATTGATAATAATAACAGTAATAAGTATAGTAATTGTCGTTCTATCGATAATATAAGCATAATATGGCTAATAATATGAGTTAGATTGATAATACTAAGAGTAGTGAGTATAGTAATTGTCGTTCTATCGATCATATAAGCATAATATGGCTAATAATATGAGTTAGATTGATAATAATAAGAGTAATAAGTATAGTATTTGTCGTTCTATCGATCATGTAAGCATGATATGGCTAATAATACGAGTTAGATTGATAATAATAAGAGTAATGAGTATAGCAATTGTAGATCTATCGATCATTTAAGCATAATATGGCTAATAATATGAGTTAGATTGATAATAATGACAGTAATAAGTATAGTAATTGTCGTTCTATCGATAATATAATCATAATATGGCTAATAATATGAGTTAGATTGATAATACTAAGAGTAGTGAGTATAGCAATTCTCGTTCTATCGATCATATAAGCATAATATGGCTAATAATATGAGTTAGATTGATAATAATAAGAGTAGTAAGTATAGTATTTGTCGTTCTATCGATCATATAAGCATAATATGGCTAATAATATGAGTTAGATTGATAATAATAAGAGTAGTAAGTATAGTATTTGTCGTTCTATCGATCATATAAGCATAATATGGCTAATAATATGAGTTAGATTGATAATAATAAGAGTAATAAGTATAGTAATTGTCGTTCTATCGATCATTTAAGCATAATATGGGTAATAATATGAGTCAGATTGATAATAATAACAGTAATAAGTATAGTAATTGTCGTTCTATCGATAATATAAACATAATATGGCTAATAATATGAGTTAGATTGATAATCCTAAGAGTAGTGAGTATAGTAATTCTCGTTCTATGGATCATATAAGCATAATATGGCTAATAATATGAGTTAGATTGATAATAATAAGAGTAATAAGTATAGTAATTGTCGTTCTATCGATCATATAAGCATAATATGGCTAATAATATGAGTTAGATTGATAATACTAAGAGTAGTGAGTATAGAAATTCTCGTTCTATCGATCATATAAGCATAATATGGCTAATAATATGAGTTAGATTGATAATAATAAGAGTAATAACTACAGTAATTGTCGTTCTATCGATCATATAAGCATAATAAGGCTAATAATATGAGTTAGAGTGATAATACTAAGAGTAGTGAGTATAGTAATTCTCATTCTATCGATCATATAAGTATAATATGGCTAATAATATGAGTTAGATTGATAATAATAAGAGTAATATGTATAGTAATTGTCGTTCTCTCGATCATATAAGCATAATATGGCTAATAATATGAGTTAGAGTGATAATACTAAGAGTAGTGAGTATAGTAATTCTCATTCTATCGATCATATAAGCATAATATGGCTAATAATATGAGTTAGATTGATAATAATAACAGTAATAAGTATAGTAATTGTCGTTCTATCGATAATATAAGCATAATATGGCTAATAATATGAGTTAGATTGATAATACTAAGAGTAGTGAGTATAGTAATTGTCGTTCCATCGATCATATAAGCATAATATGGCTAATAATATGAGTTAGATTGATAATAATAACAGTAATAAGTATAGTAATTGTCGTTCTATCGATAATATAAGCATAATATGGCTAATAATATGAGTTAGATTGATAATACTAAGAGTAGTGTTTATAGTAATTGTCGTTCTATCGATCATATAAGCATAATATGGCTAATAATATGAGTTAGATTGATAATACTAAGAGTAGTGAGTATAGTAATTCTCGTTCTATCGATCATATAAGCATAATATGGCTAATAATATGAGTTAGATTGATAATAATAAGAGTAATGAGTATAGTAATTGTAGTTCTATCGATCATTTAAGCATAATATGGCTAATAATATGAGTTTGATTGATAATAATAACAGTAATAAGTATAGTAATTGTCGTTCTATCGATAATATAACCATAATATGGCTAGTAATATGAGTTAGATTGATAATACTAAGAGTAGTGAGTATAGTAATTGTCGTTCTATCGATCATATAAGCATAATATGGCTAATAATATGAGTTAGATTGATAATAATAAGAGTAATGAGTAGAGTAATTGTAGTTCTATCGATCATATCTGCATAATATGGTTAATAATATGAGTTAGATTGATAATAATAAGAGTAGTAAGTATAGTATTTGTCGTTCTATCGATCATATAAGCATAATATGGCTAATAATATGAGTTAGATTGATAATAATAAGAGTAATAAGTATAGTAATTGTCGTTCTATCGATCATTTAAGCATAATATGGGTAATAATATGAGTCAGATTGATAATAATAACAGTAATAAGTATAGTAATTGTCGTTCTATCGATAATATAAACATAATATGGCTAATAATATGAGTTAGATTGATAATCCTAAGAGTAGTGAGTATAGTAATTCTCGTTCTATGGATCATATAAGCATAATATGGCTAATAATATGAGTTAGATTGATAATAATAAGAGTAATAAGTATAGTAATTGTCGTTCTATCGATCATATAAGCATAATATGGCTAATAATATGAGTTAGATTGATAATACTAAGAGTAGTGAGTATAGTAATTCTCGTTCTATCGATCATATAAGCATAATATGGCTAATAATATGAGTTAGATTGATAATAATAAGAGTAATAACTACAGTAATTGTCGTTCTATCGATCATATAAGCATAATAAGGCTAATAATATGAGTTAGAGTGATAATACTAAGAGTAGTGAGTATAGTAATTCTCATTCTATCGATCATATAAGCATAATATGGCTAATAATATGAGTTAGATTGATAATAATAACAGTAATAAGTATAGTAATTGTCGTTCTATCGATAATATAAGCATAATATGGCTAATAATATGAGTTAGATTGATAATACTAAGAGTAGTGAGTATAGTAATTGTCGTTCTATCGATCATATAAGCATAATATGGCTAATAATATGAGTTAGATTGATAATACTAAGAGTACTGAGTATAGTAATTCTCGTTCTATCGATCATATAAGCATAATATGGCTAATAATATGAGTTAGATTGATAATAATAAGAGTAATGAGTATAGTAATTGTAGTTCTATCGATCATTTAAGCATAATATGGCTAATAATATGAGTTAGATTGATAATAATAACAGTAATAAGTATAGTAATTGTCGTTCTATCGATAATATAACCATAATATGGCTAGTAATATGAGTTAGATTGATAATATTAAGAGTAGTGAGTATAGAAATTCTCGTTCTATCGATCATATAAGCATAATATGGCTAATAATATGAGTTAGATTGATAATAATAAGAGTAATAACTACAGTAATTGTCGTTCTATCGATCATATAAGCATAATAAGGCTAATAATATGAGTTAGAGTGATAATACTAAGAGTAGTGAGTATAGTAATTCTCATTCTATCGATCATATAAGTATAATATGGCTAATAATATGAGTTAGATTGATAATAATAAGAGTAATATGTATAGTAATTGTCGTTCTCTCGATCATATAAGCATAATATGGCTAATAATATGAGTTAGAGTGATAATACTAAGAGTAGTGAGTATAGTAATTCTCATTCTATCGATCATATAAGCATAATATGGCTAATAATATGAGCTAGATTGATAATAATAACAGTAATAAGTATAGTAATTGTCGTTCTATCGATAATATAAGCATAATATGGCTAATAATATGAGTTAGATTGATAATACTAAGAGTAGTGAGTATAGTAATTGTCGTTCCATCGATCATATAAGCATAATATGGCTAATAATATGAGTTAGATTGATAATAATAACAGTAATAAGTATAGTAATTGTCGTTCTATCGATAATATAAGCATAATATGGCTAATAATATGAGTTAGATTGATAATACTAAGAGTAGTGAGTATAGTAATTGTCGTTCTATCGATCATATAAGCATAATATGGCTAATAATATGAGTTAGATTGATAATAATAAGAGTAATAAGTATAGTATTTGTCGTTCTATCGATCATGTAAGCATGATATGGCTAATAATACGAGTTAGATTGATAATAATAAGAGTAATGAGTATAGCAATTGTAGATCTATCGATCATTTAAGCATAATATGGCTAATAATATGAGTTAGATTGATAATAATGACAGTAATAAGTATAGTAATTGTCGTTCTATCGATAATATAATCATAATATGGCTAATAATATGAGTTAGATTGATAATACTAAGAGTAGTGAGTATAGTAATTCTCGTTCTATCGATCATATAAGCATAATATGGCTAATAATATGAGTTAGATTGATAATAATAAGAGTAGTAAGTATAGTATTTGTCGTTCTATCGATAATATAACCATAATATGGCTAGTAATATGAGTTAGATTGATAATATTAAGAGTAGTGAGTATAGAAATTCTCGTTCTATCGATCATATAAGCATAATATGGCTAATAATATGAGTTAGATTGATAATAATAAGAGTAATAACTACAGTAATTGTCGTTCTATCGATCATATAAGCATAATAAGGCTAATAATATGAGTTAGAGTGATAATACTAAGAGTAGTGAGTATAGTAATTCTCATTCTATCGATCATATAAGTATAATATGGCTAATAATATGAGTTAGATTGATAATAATAAGAGTAATATGTATAGTAATTGTCGTTCTCTCGATCATATAAGCATAATATGGCTAATAATATGAGTTAGAGTGATAATACTAAGAGTAGTGAGTATAGTAATTCTCATTCTATCGATCATATAAGCATAATATGGCTAATAATATGAGTTAGATTGATAATAATAACAGTAATAAGTATAGTAATTGTCGTTCTATCGATAATATAAGCATAATATGGCTAATAATATGAGTTAGATTGATAATACTAAGAGTAGTGAGTATAGTAATTGTCGTTCCATCGATCATATAAGCATAATATGGCTAATAATATGAGTTAGATTGATAATAATAACAGTAATAAGTATAGTAATTGTCGTTCTATCGATAATATAAGCATAATATGGCTAATAATATGAGTTAGATTGATAATACTAAGAGTAGTGAGTATAGTAATTGTCGTTCTATCGATCATATAAGCATAATATGGCTAATAATATGAGTTAGATTGATAATACTAAGAGTAGTGAGTATAGTAATTCTCGTTCTATCGATCATATAAGCATAATATGGCTAATAATATGAGTTAGATTGATAATAATAAGAGTAATGAGTATAGTAATTGTAGTTCTATCGATCATTTAAGCATAATATGGCTAATAATATGAGTTTGATTGATAATAATAACAGTAATAAGTATAGTAATTGTCGTTCTATCGATAATATAACCATAATATGGCTAGTAATATGAGTTAGATTGATAATACTAAGAGTAGTGAGTATAGTAATTGTCGTTCTATCGATCATATAAGCATAATATGGCTAATAATATGAGTTAGATTGCTAATAATAAGAGTAATAAGTATAGTATTTGTCGTTCTATCGATCATGTAAGCATAATATGGCTAATAATACGAGTTAGATTGATAATAATAAGAGTACTGAGTATAGCAATTGTAGATCTATCGATCATTTAAGCATAATATGGGTAATAATATGAGTCAGATTGATAATACTAAGAGTAGTGAGTATTGAAATTCTCGTTCTATCGATCATATAAGCAAAATATGGCTAATAATATGAGTTAGATTGATAATAATAAGAGTAATAACTACAGTAATTGTCGTTCTTTCGATCATATAAGCATAATAAGGCTAATAATATGAGTTAGAGTGATAATACTAAGAGTAGTGAGTACAGTAATTCTCATTCTATCGATCATATAAGTATAATATGGCTAATAATATGAGTTAGATTGATAATAATAACAGTAATAAGTATAGTAATTGTCGTTCTATCGATAATATAAGCATAATATGGCTAATAATATGAGTTAGATTGATAATACTAAGAGTAGTGAGTATAGTAATTGTCGTTCTATCGATCATATAAGCATAATATGGCTAATAATATGAGTTAGATTGATAATACTAAGAGTAGTGAGTATAGTAATTCTCGTTCTATCGATCATATAAGCATAATATGGCTAATAATATGAGTTAGATTGATAATAATAAGAGTAATGAGTATAGTAATTCTCATTCTATCGATCATATAAGCATAATATGGCTAATAATATGAGTTAGATTGATAATAATAACAGTAATAAGTATAGTAATTGTCGTTCTATCGATAATATAAGCATAATATGGCTAATAATATGAGTTAGATTGATAATACTAAGAGTAGTGAGTATAGTAATTGTCGTTCTATCGATCATATAAGCATAATATGGCTAATAATATGAGTTAGATTGATAATACTAAGAGTACTGACTATAGTAATTCTCGTTCTATCGATCATATAAGCATAATATGGCTAATAATATGAGTTAGATTGATAATAATAAGAGTAATGAGTATAGTAATTGTAGTTCTATCGATCATTTAAGCATAATATGGCTAATAATATGAGTTAGATTGATAATAATAACAGTAATAAGTATAGTAATTCTCATTCTATCGATCATATAAGCATAATATGGCTAATAATATGAGTTAGATTGATAATAATAACAGTAATAAGTATAGTAATTGTCGTTCTATCGATAATATAAGCATAATATGGCTAATAATATGAGTTAGATTGATAATAATAAGAGTAATAACTACAGTAATTGTCGTTCTATCGATCATATAAGCATAATAAGGCTAATAATATGAGTTAGAGTGATAATACTAAGAGTAGTGAGTATAGTAATTCTCATTCTATCGATCATATAAGTATAATATGGCTAATAATATGAGTTAGATTGATAATAATAAGAGTAATATGTATAGTAATTGTCGTTCTCTCGATCATATAAGCATAATATGGCTAATAATATGAGTTAGAGTGATAATACTAAGAGTAGTGAGTATAGTAATTCTCATTCTATCGATCATATAAGCATAATATGGCTAATAATATGAGTTAGATTGATAATAATAACAGTAATAAGTATAGTAATTGTCGTTCTATCGATAATATAAGCATAATATGGCTAATAATATGAGTTAGATTGATAATACTAAGAGTAGTGAGTATAGTAATTGTCGTTCCATCGATCATATAAGCATAATATGGCTAATAATACGTGTTAGATTGATGATAATAAGAGTAATGAGTATAGTAATTGTAGTTCTATCGATCATTTAAGCATAATATGGCTAATAATATGAGTTAGATTGATAATAATAACAGTAATAAGTATAGTAATTGTCGTTCTATCGATAATATAACCATAATATGGCTAGTAATATGAGTTAGATTGATAATATTAAGAGTAGTGAGTATAGAAATTCTCGTTCTATCGATCATATAAGCATAATATGGCTAATAATATGAGTTAGATTGATAATACTAAGAGTAGTGAGTATAGTAATTGTCGTTCTATCGATCATATAAGCATAATATGGCTAATAATATGAGTTAGATTGATAATAATAAGAGTAATAAGTATAGTATTTGTCGTTCTATCGATCATGTAAGCATAATATGGCTAATAATACGTGTTAGATTGATGATAATAAGAGTAATGAGTATAGTAATTGTAGTTCTATCGATCATTTAAGCATAATATGGCTAATAATATGAGTTAGATTGATAATAATAACAGTAATAAGTATAGTAATTGTCGTTCTATCGATCATTTAAGCATAATATGGGTAATAATATGAGTCAGATTGATAATAATAACAGTAATAAGTATAGTAATTGTCGTTCTATCGATAATATAAGCATAATATGGCTAATAATATGAGTTAGATTGATAATACTAAGAGTAGTGAGTGTAGTAGTTCTCGTTCTATCGATCACACAAGCATAATGTGGCTAATAATATGAGTTAGATTGATAATAATAACAGTAATAAGTATAGTAATTGTCGTTCTATCGATAATATAAGCATAATATGGCTAATAATATGAGTTAGATTGATAATACTAAGAGTAGTGAGTATAGTAATTGTCGTTCTATCGATCATATAAGCATAATATGGCTAATAATATGAGTTAGATTGGTAATAATAAGAGTAATAAGTATAGTATTTGTCGTTCTATCGATCATGTAAGCATAATATGGCTAATAATACGAGTTAGATTGATGATAATAAGAGTAATAAGTATAGTAATTGTCGTTCTATCGATCATATAAGCATAATATGGCTAATAATATGAGTTAGATTGATAATACTAAGAGTAGTGAGTATAGTAATTCTCGTTCTATCGATCATATAAGCATAATATGGCTAATAATATGAGTTAGATTGATAATAATAAGAGTAATAACTACAGTAATTGTCGTTCTATCGATCATATAAGCATAATAAGGCTAATAATATGAGTTAGAGTGATAATACTAAGAGTAGTGAGTATAGTAATTCTCATTCTATCGATCATATAAGCATAATATGGCTAATAATATGAATTAGATTGATAATAATAAGCGTAATAAGTATAGTATTTGTCGTTCTATCGATCATGTAAGCATAATATGGCTAATAATACGAGTTAGATTGATAATAATAAGAGTAATAAGTATAGTAATTGTCGTTCTATCGATCATTTAAGCATAATATGGCCAATAATATGAGTTAGATTGATAATAATAACAGTAATAAGTATAGTAATTGTCGTTCTATCGATAATATAAGCATAATATGGCTAATAATATGAGTTAGATTGATAATACTAAGAGTAGTGAGTATAGTAATTCTCGTTCTATCGATCATATAAGCATAATATGGCTAATAATATGAGTTAGATTGATAATACTAAGAGTAGTGAGTATAGTAATTGTCGTTCTATCGATCATATAAGCATAATATGGCTAATAATATGAGTTAGATTGATAATACTAAGAGTAGTGAGTATAGTAATTCTCGTTCTATCGATCATATAAGCATAATATGGCTAATAATATGAGTTAGATTGATAATAATAAGAGTAATGAGTATAGTAATTGTAGTTCTATCGATCATTTAAGCATAATATGGCTAATAATATGAGTTTGATTGATAATAATAACAGTAATAAGTATAGTAATTGTCGTTCTATCGATAATATAACCATAATATGGCTAGTAATATGAGTTAGATTGATAATATTAAGAGTAGTGAGTATAGAAATTCTCGTTCTATCGATCATATAAGCATAATATGGCTAATAATATGAGTTAGATTGATAATAATAAGAGTAATAACTACAGTAATTGTCGTTCTATCGATCATATAAGCATAATAAGGCTAATAATATGAGTTAGAGTGATAATACTAAGAGTAGTGAGTATAGTAATTCTCATTCTATCGATCATATAAGTATAATATGGCTAATAATATGAGTTAGATTGATAATAATAACAGTAATAATTATAGTAATTGTCGTTCTATCGATAATATAAGCATAATATGGCTAATAATATGAGTTAGATTGATAATACTAAGAGTAGTGAGTATAGTAATTGTCGTTCTATCGATCATATAAGCATAATATGGCTAATAATATGAGTTAGATTGATAATAATAAGAGTAATAAGTATAGTATTTGTCGTTCTATCGATCATGTAAGCATGATATGGCTAATAGTACGAGTTAGATTGATAATAATAAGAGTAATAAGTATAGTAATTGTCGTACTATCGATCATTTAAGCATAATATGGCTAATAATATGAGTTAGATTGATAATAATAACAGTAATAAGTATAGTAATTGTCGTTCTATTGATAATATAAGCATAATATGGCTAATAATATGAGTTAGATTGATAATACTAAGAGTAGTGAGTATAGTAATTCTCGTTCTATCGATCATGTAAGCATAATATGGCTAATAATATGAGTTAGATTGATAATAATAAGAGTAATGAGTATAGTAATTGTAGTTCTATCGATCATATCGGCATAATATGGTTAATAATATGAGTTAGATTCATAATAATAAGAGTAATACGTATAGTAATTGTCGTTCTATCGATCATATAAGCATAATATGGCTAATAATATGAGTTAGATTGATAATACTAAGAGTAGTGAGTATAGTAATTGTCGTTCTATCGATCATATAAGCATAATATGGCTAATAATATGAGTTAGATTGATAATAATAAGAGTAATAAGTATAGTATTTGTCGTTCTATCGATCATGTAAGCATAATATGGCTAATAATACGAGTTAGATTGATAATAATAAGAGTAATGAGTATAGCAATTGTAGATCTATCGATCATTTAAGCATAATATGGGTAATAATATGAGTCAGATTGATAATACTAAGAGTAGTGAGTATTGAAATTCTCGTTCTATCGATCATATAAGCATAATATGGCTAATAATATGAGTTAGATTGATAATAATAAGAGTAATAACTACAGTAATTGTCGTTCTATCGATCATATAAGCATAATAAGGCTAATAATATGAGTTAGAGTGATAATACTAAGAGTAGTGAGTACAGTAATTCTCATTCTATCGATCATATAAGTATAATATGGCTAATAATATGAGTTAGATTGATAATAATAACAGTAATAAGTATAGTAATTGTCGTTCTATCGATAATATAAGCATAATATGGCTAATAATATGAGTTAGATTGATAATACTAAGAGTAGTGAGTATAGTAATTGTCGTTCTATCGATCATATAAGCATAATATGGCTAATAATATGAGTTAGATTGATAATAATAAGAGTAATAAGTATAGTATTTGTCGTTCTATCGATCATGTAAGCATGATATGGCTAATAATACGAGTTAGATTGATAATAATAAGAGTAATGAGTATAGCAATTGTAGATCTATCGATCATTTAAGCATAATATGGCTAATAATATGAGTTAGATTGATAATAATGACAGTAATAAGTATAGTAATTGTCGTTCTATCGATAATATAATCATAATATGGCTAATAATATGAGTTAGATTGATAATACTAAGAGTAGTGAGTATAGTAATTCTCGTTCTATCGATCATATAAGCATAATATGGCTAATAATATGAATTAGATTGATAATAATAAGCGTAATAAGTATAGTATTTGTCGTTCTATCGATCATGTAAGCATAATATGGCTAATAATACGAGTTAGATTGATAATAATAAGAGTAATAAGTATAGTAATTGTCGTTCTATCGATCATTTAAGCATAATATGGCCAATAATATGAGTTAGATTGATAATAATAACAGTAATAAGTATAGTAATTGTCGTTCTATCGATAATATAAGCATAATATGGCTAATAATATGAGTTAGATTGATAATACTAAGAGTAGTGAGTATAGTAATTCTCGTTCTATCGATCATATAAGCATAATATGGCTAATAATATGAGTTAGATTGATAATACTAAGAGTAGTGAGTATAGTAATTGTCGTTCTATCGATCATATAAGCATAATATGGCTAATAATATGAGTTAGATTGATAATACTAAGAGTAGTGAGTATAGTAATTCTCGTTCTATCGATCATATAAGCATAATATGGCTAATAATATGAGTTAGATTGATAATAATAAGAGTAATGAGTATAGTAATTGTAGTTCTATCGATCATTTAAGCATAATATGGCTAATAATATGAGTTTGATTGATAATAATAACAGTAATAAGTATAGTAATTGTCGTTCTATCGATAATATAACCATAATATGGCTAGTAATATGAGTTAGATTGATAATATTAAGAGTAGTGAGTATAGAAATTCTCGTTCTATCGATCATATAAGCATAATATGGCTAATAATATGAGTTAGATTGATAATAATAAGAGTAATAACTACAGTAATTGTCGTTCTATCGATCATATAAGCATAATAAGGCTAATAATATGAGTTAGAGTGATAATACTAAGAGTAGTGAGTATAGTAATTCTCATTCTATCGATCATATAAGTATAATATGGCTAATAATATGAGTTAGATTGATAATAATAACAGTAATAATTATAGTAATTGTCGTTCTATCGATAATATAAGCATAATATGGCTAATAATATGAGTTAGATTGATAATACTAAGAGTAGTGAGTATAGTAATTGTCGTTCTATCGATCATATAAGCATAATATGGCTAATAATATGAGTTAGATTGATAATAATAAGAGTAATAAGTATAGTATTTGTCGTTCTATCGATCATGTAAGCATGATATGGCTAATAGTACGAGTTAGATTGATAATAATAAGAGTAATAAGTATAGTAATTGTCGTACTATCGATCATTTAAGCATAATATGGCTAATAATATGAGTTAGATTGATAATAATAACAGTAATAAGTATAGTAATTGTCGTTCTATTGATAATATAAGCATAATATGGCTAATAATATGAGTTAGATTGATAATACTAAGAGTAGTGAGTATAGTAATTCTCGTTCTATCGATCATGTAAGCATAATATGGCTAATAATATGAGTTAGATTGATAATAATAAGAGTAATGAGTATAGTAATTGTAGTTCTATCGATCATATCGGCATAATATGGTTAATAATATGAGTTAGATTCATAATAATAAGAGTAATACGTATAGTAATTGTCGTTCTATCGATCATATAAGCATAATATGGCTAATAATATGAGTTAGATTGATAATACTAAGAGTAGTGAGTATAGTAATTGTCGTTCTATCGATCATATAAGCATAATATGGCTAATAATATGAGTTAGATTGATAATAATAAGAGTAATAAGTATAGTATTTGTCGTTCTATCGATCATGTAAGCATAATATGGCTAATAATACGAGTTAGATTGATAATAATAAGAGTAATGAGTATAGCAATTGTAGATCTATCGATCATTTAAGCATAATATGGGTAATAATATGAGTCAGATTGATAATACTAAGAGTAGTGAGTATTGAAATTCTCGTTCTATCGATCATATAAGCATAATATGGCTAATAATATGAGTTAGATTGATAATAATAAGAGTAATAACTACAGTAATTGTCGTTCTATCGATCATATAAGCATAATAAGGCTAATAATATGAGTTAGAGTGATAATACTAAGAGTAGTGAGTACAGTAATTCTCATTCTATCGATCATATAAGTATAATATGGCTAATAATATGAGTTAGATTGATAATAATAACAGTAATAAGTATAGTAATTGTCGTTCTATCGATAATATAAGCATAATATGGCTAATAATATGAGTTAGATTGATAATACTAAGAGTAGTGAGTATAGTAATTGTCGTTCTATCGATCATATAAGCATAATATGGCTAATAATATGAGTTAGATTGATAATAATAAGAGTAATAAGTATAGTATTTGTCGTTCTATCGATCATGTAAGCATGATATGGCTAATAATACGAGTTAGATTGATAATAATAAGAGTAATGAGTATAGCAATTGTAGATCTATCGATCATTTAAGCATAATATGGCTAATAATATGAGTTAGATTGATAATAATGACAGTAATAAGTATAGTAATTGTCGTTCTATCGATAATATAATCATAATATGGCTAATATTATGAGTTAGATTGATAATACTAAGAGTAGTGAGTATAGTAATTCTCGTTCTATCGATCATATAAGCATAATATGGCTAATAATATGAGTTAGATTGATAATAATAAGAGTAATAAGTATAGTATTTGTCGTTCTATCGATCATATAAGCATAATATGGCTAATAATATGAGTTAGATTGATAATATTAAGAGTAATGAGTAGAGTAATTGTAGTTCTATCGATCATATCTGCATAATATGGTTAATAATATGAGTTAGATTGATAATAATAAGAGTAGTAAGTATAGTATTTGTCGTTCTATCGATCATATAAGCATAATATGGCTAATAATATGAGTTAGATTGATAATAATAAGAGTAATAAGTATAGTAATTGTCGTTCTATCGATCATTTAAGCATAATATGGGTAATAATATGAGTCAGATTGATAATAATAACAGTAATAAGTATAGTAATTGTCGTTCTATCGATAATATAAACATAATATGGCTAATAATATGAGTTAGATTGATAATCCTAAGAGTAGTGAGTATAGTAATTCTCGTTCTATCGATAATATAACCATAATATGGCTAGTAATATGAGTTAGATTGATAATATTAAGAGTAGTGAGTATAGAAATTCTCGTTCTATCGATCATATAAGCATAATATGGCTATAATATGAGTTAGATTGATAATAATAAGAGTAATAAGTATAGTAATTGTCGTTCTATCGATCATTTAAGCATAATATGGGTAATAATATGAGTCAGATTGATAATAATAACAGTAATAAGTATAGTAATTGTCGTTCTATCGATAATATAAGCATAATATGGCTAATAATATGAGTTAGATTGATAATACTAAGAGTAGTGAGTGTAGTAGTTCTCGTTCTATCGATCATACAAGCATAATGTGGCTAATAATATGAGTTAGATTGATAATAATAACAGTAATAAGTATAGTAATTGTCGTTCTATCGATAATATAAGCATAATATGGCTAATAATATGAGTTAGATTGATAATACTAAGAGTAGTGAGTATAGTATTTGTCGTTCTATCGATCATGTAAGCATAATATGGCTAATAATACGAGTTAGATTGATAATAATAAGAGTAATAAGTATAGTAATTGTCGTTCTATCGATCATTTAAGCATAATATGGCTAATAATATGAGTTAGATTGATAATAATAACAGTAATAAGTATAGTAATTGTCGTTCTATCGATAATATAAGCATAATATGGCTAATAATATGAGTTAGATTGATAATACTAAGAGTAGTGAATATAGTAATTCTCGTTCTATCGATCATATAAGCATAATATGGCTAATAACATGAGTTAGAGTGATAATAATAAGAGTAATGAGTATAGTAATTGTAGTTCTATCGATCATATCGGCATAATATGGTTAATAATATGAGTTAGATTCATAATAATATGAGTAATAAGTATAGTAATTGTCGTTCTATCGATCATATAAGCATAATATGGCTAATAATATGAGTTAGATTGATAATAATAAGAGTAATAAGTATAGTAATTGTCGTTCTCTCGATCATATAAGCATAATATGGCTAATAATATGAGCTAGAGTGATAATACTAAGAGTAGTGAGTATAGTAATTCTCATTCTATCGATCATATAAGCATAATATGGCTAATAATATGAGTTAGATTGATAATAATAACAGTAATAAGTATAGTAATTGTCGTTCTATCGATAATATAAGCATAATATGGCTAATAATATGAGTTAGATTGATAATACTAAGAGTAGTGAGTATAGTAATTGTCGTTCTATCGATCATATAAGCATAATATGGCTAATAATATGAATTACATTGATAATAATAAGAGTAATAAGTATAGTATTTGTCGTTCTATCGATCATGTAAGCATAATATGGCTAATAATACGAGTTAGATTGATAATAATAAGAGTAATAAGTATAGTAATTGTCGTTCTATCGATCATTTAAGCATAATATGGCCAATAATATGAGTTAGATTGATAATAATAACAGTAATAAGTATAGTAATTGTCGTTCTATCGATAATATAAGCATAATATGGCTAATAATATGAGTTAGATTGATAATAATAAGAGTAATATGTATAGTAATTGTCGTTCGCTCGATCATATAAGCATAATATGGCTAATAATATGAGTTAGAGTGATAATACTAAGAGTAGTGAGTATAGTAATTCTCATTCTATCGATCATATAAGCATAATATGGCTAATAATATGAGTTAGATTGATAATAATAAGAGTAATAAGTATAGTATTTGTCGTTCTATCGATCATGTAAGCATAATATGGCTAATAATACGTGTTAGATTGATGATAATAAGAGTAATGAGTATAGTAATTGTAGATCTATCGATCATTTAAGCATAATATGGCTAATAATATGAGTTAGATTGATAATAATAACAGTAATAAGTATAGTAATTGTCGTTCTATCGATAATATAAGCATAATATGGCTAATAATATGAGTTAGATTGGTAATAATAAGAGTAATAAGTATAGTATTTGTCGTTCTATCGATCATGTAAGCATAATATGGCTAATAATACGAGTTAGATTGATGATAATAAGAGTAATAAGTATAGTAATTGTCGTTCTATCGATCATATAAGCATAATATGGCTAATAATATGAGTTAGATTGATAATACTAAGAGTAGTGAGTATAGTAATTCTCGTTCTATCGATCATATAAGCATAATATGGCTAATAATATGAGTTAGATTGATAATAATAAGAGTAATAACTACAGTAATTGTCGTTCTATCGATCATATAAGCATAATAAGGCTAATAATATGAGTTAGAGTGATAATACTAAGAGTAGTGAGTATAGTAATTCTCATTCTATCGATCATATAAGCATAATATGGCTAATAATATGAGTTAGATTGATAATAATAAGAGTAATGAGTATAGTAATTGTAGTTCTATCGATCATATCGGCATAATATGGTTAATAATATGAGTTAGATTCATAATAATAAGAGTAATAAGTATAGTAATTGTCGTTCTATCGATCATATAAGCATAATATGGCTAATAATATGAGTTAGATTGATAATAATAAGAGTAATATGTATAGTAATTGTCGTTCTCTCGATCATATAAGCATAATATGGCTAATAATATGAGTTAGAGTGATAATACTAAGAGTAGTGAGTATAGTAATTCTCATTCTATCGATCATATAAGCATAATATGGCTAATAATATGAGTTAGATTGATAATAATAACAGTAATAAGTATAGTAATTGTCGTTCTATCGATAATATAAGCATAATATGGCTAATAATACGAGTTAGATTGATAATAATAAGAGTAATAAGTATAGTAATTGTCGTTCTATCGATCATTTAAGCATAATATGGCTAATAATATGAGTTAGATTGATAATAATAACAGTAATAAGTATAGTAATTGTCGTTCTATCGATAATATAAGCATAATATGGCTAATAATATGAGTTAGATTGATAATACTAAGAGTAGTGAGTATAGTATTTGTCGTTCTATCGATCATGTAAGCATAATATGGCTAATAATACGAGTTAGATTGATAATAATAAAAGTAATAAGTATAGTAATTGTCGTTCTATCGATCATTTAAGCATAATATGGCTAATAATATGAGTTAGATTGATAATAATAACAGTAATAAGTATAGTAATTGTCGTTCTATCGATAATATAAGCATAATATGGCTAATAATATGAGTTAGATTGATAATACTAAGAGTAGTGAGTATAGTAATTCTCATTCTATCGATCATATAAGCATAATATGGCCAATAATATGAGTTAGATTGATAATAATAACAGTAATAAGTATAGTAATTGTCGTTCTATCGATAATATAAGCATAATATGGCTAATAATATGAGTTAGAGTGATAATACTAAGAGTAGTGAGTATAGTAATTCTCATTCTATCGATCATATAAGCATAATATGGCTAATAATATGAATTAGATTGATAATAATAAGCGTAGTGAGTATAGTAATTGTCGTTCTATCGATCATATAAGCATAATATGGCTAATAATATGAGTTAGATTGATAATACTAAGAGTAGTGAGTATAGTAATTCTCGTTCTATCGATCATATAAGCATAATATGGCTAATAATATGAGTTAGATTGATAATAATAAGAGTAATGAGTATAGTAATTGTAGTTCTATCGATCATTTAAGCATAATATGGCTAATAATATGAGTTTGATTGATAATAATAACAGTAATAAGTATAGTAATTGTCGTTCTATCGATAATATAACCATAATATGGCTAGTAATATGAGTTAGATTGATAATATTAAGAGTAGTGAGTATAGAAATTCTCGTTCTATCGATCATATAAGCATAATATGGCTAATAATATGAGTTAGATTGATAATAATAAGAGTAATAACTACAGTAATTGTCGTTCTATCGATCATATAAGCATAATAAGGCTAATAATATGAGTTAGAGTGATAATACTAAGAGTAGTGAGTATAGTAATTCTCATTCTATCGATCATATAAGTATAATATGGCTAATAATATGAGTTAGATTGATAATAATAACAGTAATAATTATAGTAATTGTCGTTCTATCGATAATATAAGCATAATATGGCTAATAATATGAGTTAGATTGATAATACTAAGAGTAGTGAGTATAGTAATTGTCGTTCTATCGATCATATAAGCATAATATGGCTAATAATATGAGTTAGATTGATAATAATAAGAGTAATAAGTATAGTATTTGTCGTTCTATCGATCATGTAAGCATGATATGGCTAATAGTACGAGTTAGATTGATAATAATAAGAGTAATAAGTATAGTAATTGTCGTACTATCGATCATTTAAGCATAATATGGCTAATAATATGAGTTAGATTGATAATAATAACAGTAATAAGTATAGTAATTGTCGTTCTATTGATAATATAAGCATAATATGGCTAATAATATGAGTTAGATTGATAATACTAAGAGTAGTGAGTATAGTAATTCTCGTTCTATCGATCATGTAAGCATAATATGGCTAATAATATGAGTTAGATTGATAATAATAAGAGTAATGAGTATAGTAATTGTAGTTCTATCGATCATATCGGCATAATATGGTTAATAATATGAGTTAGATTCATAATAATAAGAGTAATATGTATAGTAATTGTCGTTCTATCGATCATATAAGCATAATATGGCTAATAATATGAGTTAGATTGATAATACTAAGAGTAGTGAGTATAGTAATTGTCGTTCTATCGATCATATAAGCATAATATGGCTAATAATATGAGTTAGATTGATAATAATAAGAGTAATAAGTATAGTATTTGTCGTTCTATCGATCATGTAAGCATAATATGGCTAATAATACGAGTTAGATTGATAATAATAAGAGTAATGAGTATAGCAATTGTAGATCTATCGATCATTTAAGCATAATATGGGTAATAATATGAGTCAGATTGATAATACTAAGAGTAGTGAGTATTGAAATTCTCGTTCTATCGATCATATAAGCATAATATGGCTAATAATATGAGTTAGATTGATAATAATAAGAGTAATAACTACAGTAATTGTCGTTCTATCGATCATATAAGCATAATAAGGCTAATAATATGAGTTAGAGTGATAATACTAAGAGTAGTGAGTACAGTAATTCTCATTCTATCGATCATATAAGTATAATATGGCTAATAATATGAGTTAGATTGATAATAATAACAGTAATAAGTATAGTAATTGTCGTTCTATCGATAATATAAGCATAATATGGCTAATAATATGAGTTAGATTGATAATACTAAGAGTAGTGAGTATAGTAATTGTCGTTCTATCGATCATATAAGCATAATATGGCTAATAATATGAGTTAGATTGATAATAATAAGAGTAATAAGTATAGTATTTGTCGTTCTATCGATCATGTAAGCATGATATGGCTAATAATACGAGTTAGATTGATAATAATAAGAGTAATGAGTATAGCAATTGTAGATCTATCGATCATTTAAGCATAATATGGCTAATAATATGAGTTAGATTGATAATAATGACAGTAATAAGTATAGTAATTGTCGTTCTATCGATAATATAATCATAATATGGCTAATAATATGAGTTAGATTGATAATACTAAGAGTAGTGAGTATAGTAATTCTCGTTCTATCGATCATATAAGCATAATATGGCTAATAATATGAATTAGATTGATAATAATAAGCGTAATAAGTATAGTATTTGTCGTTCTATCGATCATGTAAGCATAATATGGCTAATAATACGAGTTAGATTGATAATAATAAGAGTAATAAGTATAGTAATTGTCGTTCTATCGATCATTTAAGCATAATATGGCCAATAATATGAGTTAGATTGATAATAATAACAGTAATAAGTATAGTAATTGTCGTTCTATCGATAATATAAGCATAATATGGCTAATAATATGAGTTAGATTGATAATACTAAGAGTAGTGAGTATAGTAATTCTCGTTCTATCGATCATATAAGCATAATATGGCTAATAATATGAGTTAGATTGATAATACTAAGAGTAGTGAGTATAGTAATTGTCGTTCTATCGATCATATAAGCATAATATGGCTAATAATATGAGTTAGATTGATAATACTAAGAGTAGTGAGTATAGTAATTCTCGTTCTATCGATCATATAAGCATAATATGGCTAATAATATGAGTTAGATTGATAATAATAAGAGTAATGAGTATAGTAATTGTAGTTCTATCGATCATTTAAGCATAATATGGCTAATAATATGAGTTTGATTGATAATAATAACAGTAATAAGTATAGTAATTGTCGTTCTATCGATAATATAACCATAATATGGCTAGTAATATGAGTTAGATTGATAATATTAAGAGTAGTGAGTATAGAAATTCTCGTTCTATCGATCATATAAGCATAATATGGCTAATAATATGAGTTAGATTGATAATAATAAGAGTAATAACTACAGTAATTGTCGTTCTATCGATCATATAAGCATAATAAGGCTAATAATATGAGTTAGAGTGATAATACTAAGAGTAGTGAGTATAGTAATTCTCATTCTATCGATCATATAAGTATAATATGGCTAATAATATGAGTTAGATTGATAATAATAACAGTAATAATTATAGTAATTGTCGTTCTATCGATAATATAAGCATAATATGGCTAATAATATGAGTTAGATTGATAATACTAAGAGTAGTGAGTATAGTAATTGTCGTTCTATCGATCATATAAGCATAATATGGCTAATAATATGAGTTAGATTGATAATAATAAGAGTAATAAGTATAGTATTTGTCGTTCTATCGATCATGTAAGCATGATATGGCTAATAGTACGAGTTAGATTGATAATAATAAGAGTAATAAGTATAGTAATTGTCGTACTATCGATCATTTAAGCATAATATGGCTAATAATATGAGTTAGATTGATAATAATAACAGTAATAAGTATAGTAATTGTCGTTCTATTGATAATATAAGCATAATATGGCTAATAATATGAGTTAGATTGATAATACTAAGAGTAGTGAGTATAGTAATTCTCGTTCTATCGATCATGTAAGCATAATATGGCTAATAATATGAGTTAGATTGATAATAATAAGAGTAATGAGTATAGTAATTGTAGTTCTATCGATCATATCGGCATAATATGGTTAATAATATGAGTTAGATTCATAATAATAAGAGTAATACGTATAGTAATTGTCGTTCTATCGATCATATAAGCATAATATGGCTAATAATATGAGTTAGATTGATAATACTAAGAGTAGTGAGTATAGTAATTGTCGTTCTATCGATCATATAAGCATAATATGGCTAATAATATGAGTTAGATTGATAATAATAAGAGTAATAAGTATAGTATTTGTCGTTCTATCGATCATGTAAGCATAATATGGCTAATAATACGAGTTAGATTGATAATAATAAGAGTAATGAGTATAGCAATTGTAGATCTATCGATCATTTAAGCATAATATGGGTAATAATATGAGTCAGATTGATAATACTAAGAGTAGTGAGTATTGAAATTCTCGTTCTATCGATCATATAAGCATAATATGGCTAATAATATGAGTTAGATTGATAATAATAAGAGTAATAACTACAGTAATTGTCGTTCTATCGATCATATAAGCATAATAAGGCTAATAATATGAGTTAGAGTGATAATACTAAGAGTAGTGAGTACAGTAATTCTCATTCTATCGATCATATAAGTATAATATGGCTAATAATATGAGTTAGATTGATAATAATAACAGTAATAAGTATAGTAATTGTCGTTCTATCGATAATATAAGCATAATATGGCTAATAATATGAGTTAGATTGATAATACTAAGAGTAGTGAGTATAGTAATTGTCGTTCTATCGATCATATAAGCATAATATGGCTAATAATATGAGTTAGATTGATAATAATAAGAGTAATAAGTATAGTATTTGTCGTTCTATCGATCATGTAAGCATGATATGGCTAATAATACGAGTTAGATTGATAATAATAAGAGTAATGAGTATAGCAATTGTAGATCTATCGATCATTTAAGCATAATATGGCTAATAATATGAGTTAGATTGATAATAATGACAGTAATAAGTATAGTAATTGTCGTTCTATCGATAATATAATCATAATATGGCTAATAATATGAGTTAGATTGATAATACTAAGAGTAGTGAGTATAGTAATTCTCGTTCTATCGATCATATAAGCATAATATGGCTAATAATATGAGTTAGATTGATAATAATAAGAGTAATAAGTATAGTATTTGTCGTTCTATCGATCATATAAGCATAATATGGCTAATAATATGAGTTAGATTGATAATATTAAGAGTAATGAGTAGAGTAATTGTAGTTCTATCGATCATATCTGCATAATATGGTTAATAATATGAGTTAGATTGATAATAATAAGAGTAGTAAGTATAGTATTTGTCGTTCTATCGATCATATAAGCATAATATGGCTAATAATATGAGTTAGATTGATAATAATAAGAGTAATAAGTATAGTAATTGTCGTTCTATCGATCATTTAAGCATAATATGGGTAATAATATGAGTCAGATTGATAATAATAACAGTAATAAGTATAGTAATTGTCGTTCTATCGATAATATAAACATAATATGGCTAATAATATGAGTTAGATTGATAATCCTAAGAGTAGTGAGTATAGTAATTCTCGTTCTATCGATAATATAACCATAATATGGCTAGTAATATGAGTTAGATTGATAATATTAAGAGTAGTGAGTATAGAAATTCTCGTTCTATCGATCATATAAGCATAATATGGCTATAATATGAGTTAGATTGATAATAATAAGAGTAATAAGTATAGTAATTGTCGTTCTATCGATCATTTAAGCATAATATGGGTAATAATATGAGTCAGATTGATAATAATAACAGTAATAAGTATAGTAATTGTCGTTCTATCGATAATATAAGCATAATATGGCTAATAATATGAGTTAGATTGATAATACTAAGAGTAGTGAGTGTAGTAGTTCTCGTTCTATCGATCATACAAGCATAATGTGGCTAATAATATGAGTTAGATTGATAATAATAACAGTAATACGTATAGTAATTGTCGTTCTATCGATAATATAAGCATAATATGGCTAATAATATGAGTTAGATTGATAATACTAAGAGTAGTGAGTATAGTATTTGTCGTTCTATCGATCATGTAAGCATAATATGGCTAATAATACGAGTTAGATTGATAATAATAAGAGTAATAAGTATAGTAATTGTCGTTCTATCGATCATTTAAGCATAATATGGCTAATAATATGAGTTAGATTGATAATAATAACAGTAATAAGTATAGTAATTGTCGTTCTATCGATAATATAAGCATAATATGGCTAATAATATGAGTTAGATTGATAATACTAAGAGTAGTGAATATAGTAATTCTCGTTCTATCGATCATATAAGCATAATATGGCTAATAACATGAGTTAGAGTGATAATAATAAGAGTAATGTGTATAGTAATTGTAGTTCTATCGATCATATCGGCATAATATGGTTAATAATATGAGTTAGATTCATAATAATATGAGTAATAAGTATAGTAATTGTCGTTCTATCGATCATATAAGCATAATATGGCTAATAATATGAGTTAGATTGATAATAATAAGAGTAATAAGTATAGTAATTGTCGTTCTCTCGATCATATAAGCATAATATGGCTAATAATATGAGCTAGAGTGATAATACTAAGAGTAGTGAGTATAGTAATTCTCATTCTATCGATCATATAAGCATAATATGGCTAATAATATGAGTTAGATTGATAATAATAACAGTAATAAGTATAGTAATTGTCGTTCTATCGATAATATAAGCATAATATGGCTAATAATATGAGTTAGATTGATAATACTAAGAGTAGTGAGTATAGTAATTGTCGTTCTATCGATCATATAAGCATAATATGGCTAATAATATGAATTACATTGATAATAATAAGAGTAATAAGTATAGTATTTGTCGTTCTATCGATCATGTAAGCATAATATGGCTAATAATACGAGTTAGATTGATAATAATAAGAGTAATAAGTATAGTAATTGTCGTTCTATCGATCATTTAAGCATAATATGGCCAATAATATGAGTTAGATTGATAATAATAACAGTAATAAGTATAGTAATTGTCGTTCTATCGATAATATAAGCATAATATGGCTAATAATATGAGTTAGATTGATAATAATAAGAGTAATATGTATAGTAATTGTCGTTCGCTCGATCATATAAGCATAATATGGCTAATAATATGAGTTAGAGTGATAATACTAAGAGTAGTGAGTATAGTAATTCTCATTCTATCGATCATATAAGCATAATATGGCTAATAATATGAGTTAGATTGATAATAATAAGAGTAATAAGTATAGTATTTGTCGTTCTATCGATCATGTAAGCATAATATGGCTAATAATACGTGTTAGATTGATGATAATAAGAGTAATGAGTATAGTAATTGTAGATCTATCGATCATTTAAGCATAATATGGCTAATAATATGAGTTAGATTGATAATAATAACAGTAATAAGTATAGTAATTGTCGTTCTATCGATAATATAATCATAATATGGCTAATAATATGAGTTAGATTGATAATACTAAGAGTAGTGAGTATAGTAATTCTCGTTCTATCGATCATATAAGCATAATATGGCTAATAATATGAGTTAGATTCATAATAATAAGAGTAATAAGTATAGTAATTGTCGTTCTATCGATCATTTAAGCATAATATGGGTAATAATATGAGTCAGATTGATAATAATAACAGTAATAAGTATAGTAATTGTCGTTCTATCGATAATATAAGCATAATATGGCTAATAATATGAGTTAGATTGATAATACTAAGAGTAGTGAGTGTAGTAGTTCTCGTTCTATCGATCATACAAGCATAATGTGGCTAATAATATGAGTTAGATTGATAATAATAACAGTAATAAGTATAGTATTTGTCGTTCTATCGATCATATAAGCATAATATGGCTAATAATATGAGTTAGATTGATAATATTAAGAGTAATGAGTAGAGTAATTGTAGTTCTATCGATCATATCTGCATAATATGGTTAATAATATGAGTTAGATTGATAATAATAAGAGTAGTAAGTATAGTATTTGTCGTTCTATCGATCATATAAGCATAATATGGCTAATAATATGAGTTAGATTGATAATAATAAGAGTAATAAGTATAGTAATTGTCGTTCTATCGATCATTTAAGCATAATATGGGTAATAATATGAGTCAGATTGATAATAATAACAGTAATAAGTATAGTAATTGTCGTTCTATCGATAATATAAACATAATATGGCTAATAATATGAGTTAGATTGATAATCCTAAGAGTAGTGAGTATAGTAATTCTCGTTCTATCGATAATATAACCATAATATGGCTAGTAATATGAGTTAGATTGATAATATTAAGAGTAGTGAGTATAGAAATTCTCGTTCTATCGATCATATAAGCATAATATGGCTATAATATGAGTTAGATTGATAATAATAAGAGTAATAACTACAGTAATTGTCGTTCTATCGATCATATAAGCATAATAAGGCTAATAATATGAGTTAGAGTGATAATACTAAGAGTAGTGAGTATAGTAATTCTCATTCTATCGATCATATAAGTATAATATGGCTAATAATATGAGTTAGATTGATAATAATAAGAGTAATATGTATAGTAATTGTCGTTCTCTCGATCATATAAGCATAATATGGCTAATAATATGAGTTAGAGTGATAATACTAAGAGTAGTGAGTATAGTAATTCTCATTCTATCGATCATATAAGCATAATATGGCTAATAATATGAGTTAGATTGATAATAATAACAGCAGTAAGTATAGTAATTGTCGTTCTATCGATAATATAAGCATAATATGGCTAATAATATGAGTTAGATTGATAATACTAAGAGTAGTGAGTATAGTAATTGTCGTTCTATCGATCATATAAGCATAATATGGCTAATAATATGAGTTAGATTGATAATAATAAGAGTAATAAGTATAGTATTTGTCGTTCTATCGATCATGTAAGCATAATATGGCTAATAATACGTGTTAGATTGATGATAATAAGAGTAATGAGTATAGTAATTGTAGATCTATCGATCATTTAAGCATAATATGGCTAATAATATGTGTTAGATTGATAATAATAAGAGTAATAAGTATAGTAATTGTCGTTCTATCGATCATTTAAGCATAATATGGGTAATAATATGAGTCAGATTGATAATAATAACAGTAATAAGTATAGTAATTGTCGTTCTATCGATAATATAAGCATAATATGGCTAATAATATGAGTTAGATTGATAATACTAAGAGTAGTGAGTGTAGTAGTTCTCGTTCTATCGATCATACAAGCATAATGTGGCTAATAATATGAGTTAGATTGATAATAATAACAGTAATAAGTATAGTAATTGTCGTTCTATCGATAATATAAGCATAATATGGCTAATAATATGAGTTAGATTGATAATACTAAGAGTAGTGAGTATAGTATTTGTCGTTCTATCGATCATGTAAGCATAATATGGCTAATAATACGAGTTAGATTGATAATAATAAGAGTAATAAGTATAGTAATTGTCGTTCTATCGATCATTTAAGCATAATATGGCTAATAATATGAGTTAGATTGATAATAATAACAGTAATAAGTATAGTAATTGTCGTTCTATCGATAATATAAGCATAATATGGCTAATAATATGAGTTAGATTGATAATACTAAGAGTAGTGAATATAGTAATTCTCGTTCTATCGATCATATAAGCATAATATGGCTAATAACATGAGTTAGAGTGATAATAATAAGAGTAATGAGTATAGTAATTGTAGTTCTATCGATCATATCGGCATAATATGGTTAATAATATGAGTTAGATTCATAATAATATGAGTAATAAGTATAGTAATTGTCGTTCTATCGATCATATAAGCATAATATGGCTAATAATATGAGTTAGATTGATAATAATAAGAGTAATAAGTATAGTAATTGTCGTTCTCTCGATCATATAAGCATAATATGGCTAATAATATGAGCTAGAGTGATAATACTAAGAGTAGTGAGTATAGTAATTCTCATTCTATCGATCATATAAGCATAATATGGCTAATAATATGAGTTAGATTGATAATAATAACAGTAATAAGTATAGTAATTGTCGTTCTATCGATAATATAAGCATAATATGGCTAATAATATGAGTTAGATTGATAATACTAAGAGTAGTGAGTATAGTAATTGTCGTTCTATCGATCATATAAGCATAATATGGCTAATAATATGAATTACATTGATAATAATAAGAGTAATAAGTATAGTATTTGTCGTTCTATCGATCATGTAAGCATAATATGGCTAATAATACGAGTTAGATTGATAATAATAAGAGTAATAAGTATAGTAATTGTCGTTCTATCGATCATTTAAGCATAATATGGCCAATAATATGAGTTAGATTGATAATAATAACAGTAATAAGTATAGTAATTGTCGTTCTATCGATAATATAAGCATAATATGGCTAATAATATGAGTTAGGTTGATAATAATAAGAGTAATATGTATAGTAATTGTCGTTCGCTCGATCATATAAGCATAATATGGCTAATAATATGAGTTAGAGTGATAATACTAAGAGTAGTGAGTATAGTAATTCTCATTCTATCGATCATATAAGCATAATATGGCTAATAATATGAGTTAGATTGATAATAATAAGAGTAATAAGTATAGTATTTGTCGTTCTATCGATCATGTAAGCATAATATGGCTAATAATACGTGTTAGATTGATGATAATAAGAGTAATGAGTATAGTAATTGTAGATCTATCGATCATTTAAGCATAATATGGCTAATAATATGAGTTAGATTGATAATAATAACAGTAATAAGTATAGTAATTGTCGTTCTATCGATAATATAATCATAATATGGCTAATAATATGAGTTAGATTGATAATACTAAGAGTAGTGAGTATAGTAATTCTCGTTCTATCGATCATATAAGCATAATATGGCTAATAATATGAGTTAGATTCATAATAATAAGAGTAATAAGTATAGTAATTGTCGTTCTATCGATCATTTAAGCATAATATGGGTAATAATATGAGTCAGATTGATAATAATAACAGTAATAAGTATAGTAATTGTCGTTCTATCGATAATATAAGCATAATATGGCTAATAATATGAGTTAGATTGATAATACTAAGAGTAGTGAGTGTAGTAGTTCTCGTTCTATCGATCATACAAGCATAATGTGGCTAATAATATGAGTTAGATTGATAATAATAACAGTAATAAGTATAGTATTTGTCGTTCTATCGATCATGTAAGCATAATATGGCTAATAATACGAGTTAGATTGATAATAATAAGAGTAATAAGTATAGTAATTGTCGTTCTATCGATCATTTAAGCATAATATGGCCAATAATATGAGTTAGATTGATAATAATAACAGTAATAAGTATAGTAATTGTCGTTCTATCGATAATATAAGCATAATATGGCTAATAATATGAGTTAGATTGATAATAATAAGAGTAATATGTATAGTAATTGTCGTTCGCTCGATCATATAAGCATAATATGGCTAATAATATGAGTTAGAGTGATAATACTAAGAGTAGTGAGTATAGTAATTCTCATTCTATCGATCATTTAAGCATAATATGTCTAATAATATGAGTTAGATTGATAATAATAACAGTAATAAGTATAGTAGTTGTCGTTCTATCGATAATATAACCATAATATGGCTAGTAATATGAGTTAGATTGATAATACTAAGAGTAGTGAGTATAGTAATTCTCGTTCTATCGATCATATAAGCGTAATATGGCTAATATTATGAGTTAGATTGATAATAATAAGAGTAATAACTACAGTAATTGACGTTCTATCGATCATATAAGCATAATAAGGCTAATAATATGAGTTAGAGTGATAATACTAAGAGTAGTGAGTATAGTAATTCTCATTCTATCGATCATATAAGCATAATATGGCTAATAATATGAGTTAGATTGATAATAATAACAGTAATAAGTATAGTAATTGTCGTTCTATCGATAATATAAGCATAATATGGCTAATAATATGAGTTAGATTGATAATACTAAGAGTAGTGAGTATAGTAATTGTCGTTCTATCGATCATATAAGCATAATATGGCTAATAATATGAGTTAGATTGATAATAATAAGAGTAATAAGTATAGTATTTGTCGTTCTATCGATCATGTAAGCATAATATGGCTAATAATACGTGTTAGATTGATAATAATAAGAGTAATAAGTATAGTAATTGTCGTACTATCGATCATTTAAGCATAATATGGCTAATAATATGAGTTAGATTGATAATAATAACAGTAATAAGTATAGTAATTGTCGTTCTATCGATAATATAAGCCTACTATGGCTAATAATATGAGTTAGATTGATAATACTAAGAGTAGTGAGTATAGTAATTCTCGTTCTATCGATCATATAAGCATAATATGGCTAATAATATGAGTTAGATTGATAATAATAAGAGTAATGAGTATAGTAATTGTAGTTCTATCGATCATATCGGCATAATATGGTTAATAATATGAGTTAGATTCATAATATTAAGAGTAATAAGTATAGTAATTGTCGTTCTATCGATCATATAAGCATAATATGGCTAATAATATGAGTTAGATTGATAATACTAAGAGTAGTGAGTATAGTAATTCTCGTTCTATCGATCATATAAGCATAATATGGCTAATAATATGAGTTAGATTGATAATAATAACAGTAATAAGTATAGTAATTGTCGTTCTATCGATAATATAAGCATAATATGGCTAATAATATGAGTTAGATTGATAATACTAAGAGTAGTGAGTATAGTAATTCTCGTTCTATCGATCATATAAGCATAATATGGCTAATAATATGAGTTAGATTGATAATAATAAGAGTAATAACTACAGTAATTGTCGTTCTATCGATCATATAAGCATAATAAGGCTAATAATATGAGTTAGATTGATAATAATAAGAGTAATAAGTATAGTAATTGTCGTTCTCTGGATCATATAAGCATAATATGGCTAATAATATGAGTTAGATTGATAATACTAAGAGTAGTGAGTATAGTAATTCTCATTCTATCGATCATTTAAGCATAATATGGCTAATAATATGATTTAGATTGATAATAATAACAGTAATAAGTATAGTAATTGTCGTTCTATCGATAATATAAGCATAATATGGCTAATAATATGAGTTAGATTGATAATACTAAGAGTAGTGAGTATAGTAATTCTCGTTCTATCGATCATATAAGCATAATATGGCTAATAATATGAGTTAGATTGATAATAATAAGAGTAATGAGTATAGTAATTGTAGTTCTATCGATCATATCGGCATAATATGGTTAATAATATGAGTTAGATTCATAATAATAAGAGTAATAAGTATAGTAATTGTCGTTCTATCGATCATGTAAGCATAATATGGCTAATAATATGAGTTAGATTGATAATAATAAGAGTAATAAGTATAGTAATTGTCGTTCTCTCGATCATATAAGCATAATATGGCTAATAATATTAGTTAGATTGATAATAATAAGAGTAATGAGTATAGTAATTGTAGTTCTATCGATCATTTAAGCATAATATGGCTAATAATATGAGTTGGTTGATAATAATGAGAGTAATGAGTATAGTAATTGTGGTTCTATCGATCATATCTGCATAATATGGTTAATAATATGAGTTAGATTGATAATAATAGGAGTAGTAAGTATAGTATTTGTCGTTCTATCGATAATATAAGCATAATATGGCTAATAATATGAGTTAGATTGATAATAATAACAGTAATAAGTATAGTAATTGTCGTTCTATCGATAATATAAGCCTACTATGGCTAATAATATGAGTTAGATTGATAATACTAAGAGTAGTGAGTATAGTAATTCTCGTTCTATCGATCATATAAGCATAATATGGCTAATAATATGAGTTAGATTGATAATAATAAGAGTAATGAGTATAGTAATTGTAGTTCAATCGATCATATCGGCATAATATGGTTAATAATATGAGTTAGATTCATAATATTAAGAGTAATAAGTATAGTAATTGTCGTTCTATCGATCATATAAGCATAATATGGCTAATAATATGAGTTAGATTGATAATAATAAGAGTAATATGTATAGTAATTGTCGTTCGCTCGATCATATAAGCATAATATGGCTAATAATATGAGTTAGAGTGATAATACTAAGAGTAGTGAGTATAGTAATTCTCATTCTATCGATCATTTAAGCATAATATGTCTAATAATATGAGTTAGATTGATAATAATAACAGTAATAAGTATAGTAGTTGTCGTTCTATCGATAATATAACCATAATATGGCTAGTAATATGAGTTAGATTGATAATACTAAGAGTAGTGAGTATAGTAATTCTCGTTCTATCGATCATATAAGCGTAATATGGCTAATATTATGAGTTAGATTGATAATAATAAGAGTAATAACTACAGTAATTGACGTTCTATCGATCATATAAGCATAATAAGGCTAATAATATGAGTTAGAGTGATAATACTAAGAGTAGTGAGTATAGTAATTCTCATTCTATCGATCATATAAGCATAATATGGCTAATAATATGAGTTAGATTGATAATAATAACAGTAATAAGTATAGTAATTGTCGTTCTATCGATAATATAAGCATAATATGGCTAATAATATGAGTTAGATTGATAATACTAAGAGTAGTGAGTATAGTAATTGTCGTTCTATCGATCATATAAGCATAATATGGCTAATAATATGAGTTAGATTGATAATAATAAGAGTAATAAGTATAGTATTTGTCGTTCTATCGATCATGTAAGCATAATATGGCTAATAATACGTGTTAGATTGATAATAATAAGAGTAATAAGTATAGTAATTGTCGTACTATCGATCGTTTAAGCATAATATGGCTAATAATATGAGTTAGATTGATAATAATAACAGTAATAAGTATAGTAATTGTCGTTCTATCGATAATATAAGCCTACTATGGCTAATAATATGAGTTAGATTGATAATACTAAGAGTAGTGAGTATAGTAATTCTCGTTCTATCGATCATATAAGCATAACATGGCTAATAATATGAGTTAGATTGATAATAATAAGAGTAATGAGTATAGTAATTGTAGTTCTATCGATCATATCGGCATAATATGGTTAATAATATGAGTTAGATTCATAATATTAAGAGTAATAAGTATAGTAATTGTCGTTCTATCGATCATATAAGCATAATATGGCTAATAATATGAGTTAGATTGATAATACTAAGAGTAGTGAGTATAGTAATTCTCGTTCTATCGATCATATAAGCATAATATGGCTAATAATATGAGTTAGATTGATAATAATAACAGTAATAAGTATAGTAATTGTCGTTCTATCGATAATATAAGCATAATATGGCTAATAATATGAGTTAGATTGATAATACTAAGAGTAGTGAGTATAGTAATTCTCGTTCTATCGATCATATAAGCATAATATGGCTAATAATATGAGTTAGATTGATAATAATAAGAGTAATAACTACAGTAATTGTCGTTCTATCGATCATATAAGCATAATAAGGCTAATAATATGAGTTAGATTGATAATAATAAGAGTAATAAGTATAGTAATTGTCGTTCTCTGGATCATATAAGCATAATATGGCTAATAATATGAGTTAGATTGATAATACTAAGAGTAGTGAGTATAGTAATTCTCATTCTATCGATCATTTAAGCATAATATGGCTAATAATATGATTTAGATTGATAATAATAACAGTAATAAGTATAGTAATTGTCGTTCTATCGATAATATAAGCATAATATGGCTAATAATATGAGTTAGATTGATAATACTAAGAGTAGTGAGTATAGTAATTGTCGTTCTATCGATCATATAAGCATAATATGGCTAATAATATGAGTTAGATTGATAATACTAAGAGTAGTGAGTGTAGTAGTTCTCGTTCTATCGATCATACAAGCATAATGTGGCTAATAATATGAGTTAGATTGATAATAATAACAGTAATAAGTATAGTATTTGTCGTTCTATCGATCATGTAAGCATAATATGGCTAATAATACGAGTTAGATTGATAATAATAAGAGTAATAAGTATAGTAATTGTCGTTCTATCGATCATTTAAGCATAATATGGCCAATAATATGAGTTAGATTGATAATAATAACAGTAATAAGTATAGTAATTGTCGTTCTATCGATAATATAAGCATAATATGGCTAATAATATGAGTTAGATTGATAATAATAAGAGTAATATGTATAGTAATTGTCGTTCGCTCGATCATATAAGCATAATATGGCTAATAATATGAGTTAGAGTGATAATACTAAGAGTAGTGAGTATAGTAATTCTCATTCTATCGATCATTTAAGCATAATATGTCTAATAATATGAGTTAGATTGATAATAATAACAGTAATAAGTATAGTAGTTGTCGTTCTATCGATAATATAACCATAATATGGCTAGTAATATGAGTTAGATTGATAATACTAAGAGTAGTGAGTATAGTAATTCTCGTTCTATCGATCATATAAGCGTAATATGGCTAATATTATGAGTTAGATTGATAATAATAAGAGTAATAACTACAGTAATTGACGTTCTATCGATCATATAAGCATAATAAGGCTAATAATATGAGTTAGAGTGATAATACTAAGAGTAGTGAGTATAGTAATTCTCATTCTATCGATCATATAAGCATAATATGGCTAATAATATGAGTTAGATTGATAATAATAACAGTAATAAGTATAGTAATTGTCGTTCTATCGATAATATAAGCATAATATGGCTAATAATATGAGTTAGATTGATAATACTAAGAGTAGTGAGTATAGTAATTGTCGTTCTATCGATCATATAAGCATAATATGGCTAATAATATGAGTTAGATTGATAATAATAAGAGTAATAAGTATAGTATTTGTCGTTCTATCGATCATGTAAGCATAATATGGCTAATAATACGTGTTAGATTGATAATAATAAGAGTAATAAGTATAGTAATTGTCGTACTATCGATCGTTTAAGCATAATATGGCTAATAATATGAGTTAGATTGATAATAATAACAGTAATAAGTATAGTAATTGTCGTTCTATCGATAATATAAGCCTACTATGGCTAATAATATGAGTTAGATTGATAATACTAAGAGTAGTGAGTATAGTAATTCTCGTTCTATCGATCATATAAGCATAACATGGCTAATAATATGAGTTAGATTGATAATAATAAGAGTAATGAGTATAGTAATTGTAGTTCTATCGATCATATCGGCATAATATGGTTAATAATATGAGTTAGATTCATAATATTAAGAGTAATAAGTATAGTAATTGTCGTTCTATCGATCATATAAGCATAATATGGCTAATAATATGAGTTAGATTGATAATACTAAGAGTAGTGAGTATAGTAATTCTCGTTCTATCGATCATATAAGCATAATATGGCTAATAATATGAGTTAGATTGATAATAATAACAGTAATAAGTATAGTAATTGTCGTTCTATCGATAATATAAGCATAATATGGCTAATAATATGAGTTAGATTGATAATACTAAGAGTAGTGAGTATAGTAATTCTCGTTCTATCGATCATATAAGCATAATATGGCTAATAATATGAGTTAGATTGATAATAATAAGAGTAATAACTACAGTAATTGTCGTTCTATCGATCATATAAGCATAATAAGGCTAATAATATGAGTTAGATTGATAATAATAAGAGTAATAAGTATAGTAATTGTCGTTCTCTGGATCATATAAGCATAATATGGCTAATAATATGAGTTAGATTGATAATACTAAGAGTAGTGAGTATAGTAATTCTCATTCTATCGATCATTTAAGCATAATATGGCTAATAATATGATTTAGATTGATAATAATAACAGTAATAAGTATAGTAATTGTCGTTCTATCGATAATATAAGCATAATATGGCTAATAATATGAGTTAGATTGATAATACTAAGAGTAGTGAGTATAGTAATTCTCGTTCTATCGATCATATAAGCATAATATGGCTAATAATATGAGTTAGATTGATAATAATAAGAGTAATGAGTATAGTAATTGTAGTTCTATCGATCATATCGGCATAATATGGTTAATAATATGAGTTAGATTCATAATAATAAGAGTAATAAGTATAGTAATTGTCGTTCTATCGATCATGTAAGCATAATATGGCTAATAATATGAGTTAGATTGATAATAATAAGAGTAATAAGTATAGTAATTGTCGTTCTCTCGATCATATAAGCATAATATGGCTAATAATATTAGTTAGATTGATAATAATAAGAGTAATGAGTATAGTAATTGTAGTTCTATCGATCATTTAAGCATAATATGGCTAATAATATGAGTTGGTTGATAATAATGAGAGTAATGAGTATAGTAATTGTGGTTCTATCGATCATATCTGCATAATATGGTTAATAATATGAGTTAGATTGATAATAATAGGAGTAGTAAGTATAGTATTTGTCGTTCTATCGATAATATAAGCATAATATGGCTAATAATATGAGTTAGATTGATAATAATAACAGTAATAAGTATAGTAATTGTCGTTCTATCGATAATATAAGCCTACTATGGCTAATAATATGAGTTAGATTGATAATACTAAGAGTAGTGAGTATAGTAATTCTCGTTCTATCGATCATATAAGCATAATATGGCTAATAATATGAGTTAGATTGATAATAATAAGAGTAATGAGTATAGTAATTGTAGTTCAATCGATCATATCGGCATAATATGGTTAATAATATGAGTTAGATTCATAATATTAAGAGTAATAAGTATAGTAATTGTCGTTCTATCGATCATATAAGCATAATATGGCTAATAATATGAGTTAGATTGATAATACTAAGAGTAGTGAGTATAGTAATTCTCGTTCTATCGATCATATAAGCATAATATGGCTAATAATATGAGTTAGATTGATAATAATAACAGTAATAAGTATAGTAATTGTCGTTCTATCGATAATATAAGCCTACTATGGCTAATAATATGAGTTAGATTGATAATACTAAGAGTAGTGAGTATAGTAATTCTCGTTCTATCGATCATATAAGCATAATATGGCTAATAATATGAATTAGATTGATAATAATAAGCGTAATAAGTATAGTATTTGTCGTTCTATCGATCATGTAAGCATAATATGGCTAATAATACGAGTTAGATTGATAATAATAAGAGTAATAAGTATAGTAATTGTCGTTCTATCGATCATTTAAGCATAATATGGCCAATAATATGAGTTAGATTGATAATAATAACAGTAATAAGTATAGTAATTGTCGTTCTATCGATAATATAAGCATAATATGGCTAATAATATGAGTTAGATTGATAATACTAAGAGTAGTGAGTATAGTAATTCTCGTTCTATCGATCATATAAGCATAATATGGCTAATAATATGAGTTAGATTGATAATAATAAGAGTAATGAGTATAGTAATTGTCGTTCTATCGATAATATAAGCATAATATGGCTAATAATATGAGTTAGATTGATAATACTAAGAGTAGTGAGTATAGTAATTGTCGTTCTATCGATCATATAAGCATAATATGGCTAATAATATGAGTTAGATTGATAATACTAAGAGTAGTGAGTATAGTAATTCTCGTTCTATCGATCATATAAGCATAATATGTCTAATAATATGAGTTAGATTGATAATAATAAGAGTAATAACTACAGTAATTGTCGTTCTATCGATCATATAAGCATAATAAGGCTAATAATATGAGTTAGAGTGATAATACTAAGAGTAGTGAGTATAGTAATTCTCATTCTATCGATCATATAAGCATAACATGGCTAATAATATGAGTTAGATTGATAATAATAACAGTAATAAGTATAGTAATTGTCGTTCTATCGATAATATAAGCATAATATGGCTAATAATATGAGTTAGATTGATAATACTAAGAGTAGTGAGTATAGTAATTGTCGTTCTATCGATCATATAAGCATAATATGGCTAATAATATGAGTTAGATTGATAATACTAAGAGTAGTGAGTATAGTAATTCTCGTTCTATCGATCATATAAGCATAATATGGCTAATAATATGAGTTAGATTGATAATAATAAGAGTAATAAGTATAGTAATTGTCGTTCTCTGGATCATATAAGCATAATATGGCTAATAATATGAGTTAGATTGATAATAATAAGAGTAATAAGTATAGTATTTGTCGTTCTATCGATCATGTAAGCATAATATGGCTAATAATACGTGTTAGATTGATAATAATAAGAGTAATAAGTATAGTAATTGTCGTACTATCGATCGTTTAAGCATAATATGGCTAATAATATGAGTTAGATTGATAATAATAACAGTAATAAGTATAGTAATTGTCGTTCTATCGATAATATAAGCCTACTATGGCTAATAATATGAGTTAGATTGATAATACTAAGAGTAGTGAGTATAGTAATTCTCGTTCTATCGATCATATAAGCATAACATGGCTAATAATATGAGTTAGATTGATAATAATAAGAGTAATGAGTATAGTAATTGTAGTTCTATCGATCATATCGGCATAATATGGTTAATAATATGAGTTAGATTCATAATATTAAGAGTAATAAGTATAGTAATTGTCGTTCTATCGATCATATAAGCATAATATGGCTAATAATATGAGTTAGATTGATAATACTAAGAGTAGTGAGTATAGTAATTCTCGTTCTATCGATCATATAAGCATAATATGGCTAATAATATGAGTTAGATTGATAATAATAACAGTAATAAGTATAGTAATTGTCGTTCTATCGATAATATAAGCATAATATGGCTAATAATATGAGTTAGATTGATAATACTAAGAGTAGTGAGTATAGTAATTCTCGTTCTATCGATCATATAAGCATAATATGGCTAATAATATGAGTTAGATTGATAATAATAAGAGTAATAACTACAGTAATTGTCGTTCTATCGATCATATAAGCATAATAAGGCTAATAATATGAGTTAGATTGATAATAATAAGAGTAATAAGTATAGTAATTGTCGTTCTCTGGATCATATAAGCATAATATGGCTAATAATATGAGTTAGATTGATAATACTAAGAGTAGTGAGTATAGTAATTCTCATTCTATCGATCATTTAAGCATAATATGGCTAATAATATGATTTAGATTGATAATAATAACAGTAATAAGTATAGTAATTGTCGTTCTATCGATAATATAAGCATAATATGGCTAATAATATGAGTTAGATTGATAATACTAAGAGTAGTGAGTATAGTAATTCTCGTTCTATCGATCATATAAGCATAATATGGCTAATAATATGAGTTAGATTGATAATAATAAGAGTAATGAGTATAGTAATTGTAGTTCTATCGATCATATCGGCATAATATGGTTAATAATATGAGTTAGATTCATAATAATAAGAGTAATAAGTATAGTAATTGTCGTTCTATCGATCATGTAAGCATAATATGGCTAATAATATGAGTTAGATTGATAATAATAAGAGTAATAAGTATAGTAATTGTCGTTCTCTCGATCATATAAGCATAATATGGCTAATAATATTAGTTAGATTGATAATAATAAGAGTAATGAGTATAGTAATTGTAGTTCTATCGATCATTTAAGCATAATATGGCTAATAATATGAGTTGGTTGATAATAATGAGAGTAATGAGTATAGTAATTGTGGTTCTATCGATCATATCTGCATAATATGGTTAATAATATGAGTTAGATTGATAATAATAGGAGTAGTAAGTATAGTATTTGTCGTTCTATCGATAATATAAGCATAATATGGCTAATAATATGAGTTAGATTGATAATAATAACAGTAATAAGTATAGTAATTGTCGTTCTATCGATAATATAAGCCTACTATGGCTAATAATATGAGTTAGATTGATAATACTAAGAGTAGTGAGTATAGTAATTCTCGTTCTATCGATCATATAAGCATAATATGGCTAATAATATGAGTTAGATTGATAATAATAAGAGTAATGAGTATAGTAATTGTAGTTCAATCGATCATATCGGCATAATATGGTTAATAATATGAGTTAGATTCATAATATTAAGAGTAATAAGTATAGTAATTGTCGTTCTATCGATCATATAAGCATAATATGGCTAATAATATGAGTTAGATTGATAATACTAAGAGTAGTGAGTATAGTAATTCTCGTTCTATCGATCATATAAGCATAATATGGCTAATAATATGAATTAGATTGATAATAATAAGCGTAATAAGTATAGTATTTGTCGTTCTATCGATCATGTAAGCATAATATGGCTAATAATACGAGTTAGATTGATAATAATAAGAGTAATAAGTATAGTAATTGTCGTTCTATCGATCATTTAAGCATAATATGGCCAATAATATGAGTTAGATTGATAATAATAACAGTAATAAGTATAGTAATTGTCGTTCTATCGATAATATAAGCATAATATGGCTAATAATATGAGTTAGATTGATAATACTAAGAGTAGTGAGTATAGTAATTCTCGTTCTATCGGTCATATAAGCATAATATGGCTAATAATATGAGTTAGATTGATAATAATAAGAGTAATGAGTATAGTAATTGTCGTTCTATCGATAATATAAGCATAATATGGCTAATAATATGAGTTAGATTGATAATACTAAGAGTAGTGAGTATAGTAATTGTCGTTCTATCGATCATATAAGCATAATATGGCTAATAATATGAGTTAGATTGATAATACTAAGAGTAGTGAGTATAGTAATTCTCGTTCTATCGATCATATAAGCATAATATGTCTAATAATATGAGTTAGATTGATAATAATAAGAGTAATAACTACAGTAATTGTCGTTCTATCGATCATATAAGCATAATAAGGCTAATAATATGAGTTAGAGTGATAATACTAAGAGTAGTGAGTATAGTAATTCTCATTCTATCGATCATATAAGCATAACATGGCTAATAATATGAGTTAGATTGATAATAATAACAGTAATAAGTATAGTAATTGTCGTTCTATCGATAATATAAGCATAATATGGCTAATAATATGAGTTAGATTGATAATACTAAGAGTAGTGAGTATAGTAATTGTCGTTCTATCGATCATATAAGCATAATATGGCTAATAATATGAGTTAGATTGATAATACTAAGAGTAGTGAGTATAGTAATTCTCGTTCTATCGATCATATAAGCATAATATGGCTAATAATATGAGTTAGATTGATAATAATAAGAGTAATGAGTATAGTAATTGTAGTTCTATCGATCATTTAAGCATAATATGGCTAATAATATGAGTTTGATTGATAATAATAACAGTAATAAGTATAGTAATTGTCGTTCTATCGATAATATAACCATAATATGGCTAGTAATATGAGTTAGATTGATAATATTAAGAGTAGTGAGTATAGAAATTCTCGTTCTATCGATCATATAAGCATAATATGGCTAATAATATGAGTTAGATTGATAATAATAAGAGTAATAACTACAGTAATTGTCGTTCTATCGATCATATAAGCATAATAAGGCTAATAATATGAGTTAGAGTGATAATACTAAGAGTAGTGAGTATAGTAATTCTCATTCTATCGATCATATAAGTATAATATGGCTAATAATATGAGTTAGATTGATAATACTAAGAGTAGTGAGTATAGTAATTGTCGTTCTATCGATCATATAAGCATAATATGGCTAATAATATGAGTTAGATTGATAATAATAAGAGTAATAAGTATAGTATTTGTCGTTCTATCGATCATGTAAGCATGATATGGCTAATAGTACGAGTTAGATTGATAATAATAAGAGTAATAAGTATAGTAATTGTCGTTCTATCGATCATTTAAGCATAATATGGGTAATAATATGAGTCAGATTGATAATAATAACAGTAATAAGTATAGTAATTGTCGTTTTATCGATAATATAAGCATAATATGGCTAATAATATGAGTTAGATTGATAATACTAAGAGTAGTGAGTGTAGTAGTTCTCGTTCTATCGATCATACAAGCATAATGTGGCTAATAATATGAGTTAGATTGATAATAATAACAGTAATAAGTATAGTAATTGTCGTTCTATCGATAATATAAGCATAATATGGCTAATAATATGAGTTAGATTGATAATACTAAGAGTAGTGAGTATAGTATTTGTCGTTCTATCGATCATGTAAGCATAATATGGCTAATAATACGAGTTAGATTGATAATAATAAGAGTAATAAGTATAGTAATTGTCGTTCTATCGATCATTTAAGCATAATATGGCTAATAATATGAGTTAGATTGATAATAATAACAGTAATAAGTATAGTAATTGTCGTTCTATCGATAATATAAGCATAATATGGCTAATAATATGAGTTAGATTGATAATACTAAGAGTAGTGAATATAGTAATTCTCGTTCTATCGATCATATAAGCATAATATGGCTAATAACATGAGTTAGAGTGATAATAATAAGAGTAATGAGTATAGTAATTGTAGTTCTATCGATCATATCGGCATAATATGGTTAATAATATGAGTTAGATTCATAATAATATGAGTAATAAGTATAGTAATTGTCGTTCTATCGATCATATAAGCATAATATGGCTAATAATATGAGTTAGATTGATAATAATAAGAGTAATAAGTATAGTAATTGTCGTTCTCTCGATCATATAAGCATAATATGGCTAATAATATGAGCTAGAGTGATAATACTAAGAGTAGTGAGTATAGTAATTCTCATTCTATCGATCATATAAGCATAATATGGCTAATAATATGAGTTAGATTGATAATAATAACAGTAATAAGTATAGTAATTGTCGTTCTATCGATAATATAAGCATAATATGGCTAATAATATGAGTTAGATTGATAATACTAAGAGTAGTGAGTATAGTAATTGTCGTTCTATCGATCATATAAGCATAATATGGCTAATAATATGAATTACATTGATAATAATAAGAGTAATAAGTATAGTATTTGTCGTTCTATCGATCATGTAAGCATAATATGGCTAATAATACGAGTTAGATTGATAATAATAAGAGTAATAAGTATAGTAATTGTCGTTCTATCGATCATTTAAGCATAATATGGCCAATAATATGAGTTAGATTGATAATAATAACAGTAATAAGTATAGTAATTGTCGTTCTATCGATAATATAAGCATAATATGGCTAATAATATGAGTTAGATTGATAATAATAAGAGTAATATGTATAGTAATTGTCGTTCGCTCGATCATATAAGCATAATATGGCTAATAATATGAGTTAGAGTGATAATACTAAGAGTAGTGAGTATAGTAATTCTCATTCTATCGATCATATAAGCATAATATGGCTAATAATATGAGTTAGATTGATAATAATAAGAGTAATAAGTATAGTATTTGTCGTTCTATCGATCATGTAAGCATAATATGGCTAATAATACGTGTTAGATTGATGATAATAAGAGTAATGAGTATAGTAATTGTAGATCTATCGATCATTTAAGCATAATATGGCTAATAATATGAGTTAGATTGATAATAATAACAGTAATAAGTATAGTAATTGTCGTTCTATCGATAATATAATCATAATATGGCTAATAATATGAGTTAGATTGATAATACTAAGAGTAGTGAGTATAGTAATTCTCGTTCTATCGATCATATAAGCATAATATGGCTAATAATATGAGTTAGATTCATAATAATAAGAGTAATAAGTATAGTAATTGTCGTTCTATCGATCATTTAAGCATAATATGGGTAATAATATGAGTCAGATTGATAATAATAACAGTAATAAGTATAGTAATTGTCGTTCTATCGATAATATAAGCATAATATGGCTAATAATATGAGTTAGATTGATAATACTAAGAGTAGTGAGTGTAGTAGTTCTCGTTCTATCGATCATACAAGCATAATGTGGCTAATAATATGAGTTAGATTGATAATAATAACAGTAATAAGTATAGTATTTGTCGTTCTATCGATCATGTAAGCATAATATGGCTAATAATACGAGTTAGATTGATAATAATAAGAGTAATAAGTATAGTAATTGTCGTTCTATCGATCATTTAAGCATAATATGGCCAATAATATGAGTTAGATTGATAATAATAACAGTAATAAGTATAGTAATTGTCGTTCTATCGATAATATAAGCATAATATGGCTAATAATATGAGTTAGATTGATAATAATAAGAGTAATATGTATAGTAATTGTCGTTCGCTCGATCATATAAGCATAATATGGCTAATAATATGAGTTAGAGTGATAATACTAAGAGTAGTGAGTATAGTAATTCTCATTCTATCGATCATTTAAGCATAATATGTCTAATAATATGAGTTAGATTGATAATAATAACAGTAATAAGTATAGTAGTTGTCGTTCTATCGATAATATAACCATAATATGGCTAGTAATATGAGTTAGATTGATAATACTAAGAGTAGTGAGTATAGTAATTCTCGTTCTATCGATCATATAAGCGTAATATGGCTAATATTATGAGTTAGATTGATAATAATAAGAGTAATAACTACAGTAATTGACGTTCTATCGATCATATAAGCATAATAAGGCTAATAATATGAGTTAGAGTGATAATACTAAGAGTAGTGAGTATAGTAATTCTCATTCTATCGATCATATAAGCATAATATGGCTAATAATATGAGTTAGATTGATAATAATAACAGTAATAAGTATAGTAATTGTCGTTCTATCGATAATATAAGCATAATATGGCTAATAATATGAGTTAGATTGATAATACTAAGAGTAGTGAGTATAGTAATTGTCGTTCTATCGATCATATAAGCATAATATGGCTAATAATATGAGTTAGATTGATAATAATAAGAGTAATAAGTATAGTATTTGTCGTTCTATCGATCATGTAAGCATAATATGGCTAATAATACGTGTTAGATTGATAATAATAAGAGTAATAAGTATAGTAATTGTCGTACTATCGATCATTTAAGCATAATATGGCTAATAATATGAGTTAGATTGATAATAATAACAGTAATAAGTATAGTAATTGTCGTTCTATCGATAATATAAGCCTACTATGGCTAATAATATGAGTTAGATTGATAATACTAAGAGTAGTGAGTATAGTAATTCTCGTTCTATCGATCATATAAGCATAATATGGCTAATAATATGAGTTAGATTGATATACATAAGAGTAATGAGTATAGTAATTGTAGTTCTATCGATCATATCGGCATAATATGGTTAATAATATGAGTTAGATTCATAATATTAAGAGTAATAAGTATAGTAATTGTCGTTCTATCGATCATATAAGCATAATATGGCTAATAATATGAGTTAGATTGATAATACTAAGAGTAGTGAGTATAGTAATTCTCGTTCTATCGATCATATAAGCATAATATGGCTAATAATATGAGTTAGATTGATAATAATAACAGTAATAAGTATAGTAATTGTCGTTCTATCGATAATGTAAGCATAATATGGCTAATAATATGAGTTAGATTGATAATACTAAGAGTAGTGAGTATAGTAATTCTCGTTCTATCGATCATATAAGCATAATATGGCTAATAATATGAGTTAGATTGATAATAATAAGAGTAATAACTACAGTAATTGTCGTTCTATCGATCATATAAGCATAATAAGGCTAATAATATGAGTTAGATTGATAATAATAACAGTAATAAGTATAGTAATTGTCGTTCTATCGATAATATAAGCATAATATGGCTAATAATATGAGTTAGATTGATAATACTAAGAGTAGTGAGTATAGTAATTCTCGTTCTATCGATCATATAAGCATAATATGGCTAATAATATGAGTTAGATTGATAATAATAAGAGTAATGAGTATAGTAATTGTAGTTCTATCGATCATATCGGCATAATATGGTTAATAATATGAGTTAGATTCATAATAATAAGAGTAATAAGTATAGTAATTGTCGTTCTATCGATCATGTAAGCATAATATGGCTAATAATATGAGTTAGATTGATAATAATAAGAGTAATAAGTATAGTAATTGTCGTTCTCTCGATCATATAAGCATAATATGGCTAATAATATTAGTTAGATGATAATAATAAGAGTAATGAGTATAGTAATTGTAGTTCTATCGATCATTTAAGCATAATATGGCTAATAATATGAGTTGGTTGATAATAATGAGAGTAATGAGTATAGTAATTGTGGTTCTATCGATCATATCTGCATAATATGGTTAATAATATGAGTTAGATTGATAATAATAGGAGTAGTAAGTATAGTATTTGTCGTTCTATCGATAATATAAGCATAATATGGCTAATAATATGAGTTAGATTGATAATAATAACAGTAATAAGTATAGTAATTGTCGTTCTATCGATAATATAAGCCTACTATGGCTAATAATATGAGTTAGATTGATAATACTAAGAGTAGTGAGTATAGTAATTCTCGTTCTATCGATCATATAAGCATAATATGGCTAATAATATGAGTTAGATTGATAATAATAAGAGTAATGAGTATAGTAATTGTAGTTCTATCGATCATTTAAGCATAATATGGCTAATAATATGAGTTTGATTGATAATAATAACAGTAATAAGTATAGTAATTGTCGTTCTATCGATAATATAACCATAATATGGCTAGTAATATGAGTTAGATTGATAATATTAAGAGTAGTGAGTATAGAAATTCTCGTTCTATCGATCATATAAGCATAATATGGCTAATAATATGAGTTAGATTGATAATAATAAGAGTAATAACTACAGTAATTGTCGTTCTATCGATCATATAAGCATAATAAGGCTAATAATATGAGTTAGAGTGATAATACTAAGAGTAGTGAGTATAGTAATTCTCATTCTATCGATCATATAAGTATAATATGGCTAATAATATGAGTTAGATTGATAATAATAACAGTAATAATTATAGTAATTGTCGTTCTATCGATAATATAAGCATAATATGGCTAATAATATGAGTTAGATGATAATACTAAGAGTAGTGAGTATAGTAATTGTCGTTCTATCGATCATATAAGCATAATATGGCTAATAATATGAGTTAGATTGATAATAATAAGAGTAATAAGTATAGTATTTGTCGTTCTATCGATCATGTAAGCATGATATGGCTAATAGTACGAGTTAGATTGATAATAATAAGAGTAATAAGTATAGTAATTGTCGTTCTATCGATCATTTAAGCATAATATGGGTAATAATATGAGTCAGATTGATAATAATAACAGTAATAAGTATAGTAATTGTCGTTCTATCGATAATATAAGCATAATATGGCTAATAATATGAGTTAGATTGATAATACTAAGAGTAGTGAGTGTAGTAGTTCTCGTTCTATCGATCATACAAGCATAATGTGGCTAATAATATGAGTTAGATTGATAATAATAACAGTAATAAGTATAGTAATTGTAGTTCTATCGATAATATAAGCATAATATGGCTAATAATATGAGTTAGATGATAATACTAAGAGTAGTGAGTATAGTATTTGTCGTTCTATCGATCATGTAAGCATAATATGGCTAATAATACGAGTTAGATTGATAATAATAAGAGTAATAAGTATAGTAATTGTCGTTCTATCGATCATTTAAGCATAATATGGCTAATAATATGAGTTAGATTGATAATAATAAGAGTAATAAGTATAGTAATTGTCGTTCTCTCGATCATATAAGCATAATATGGCTAATAATATGAGCTAGAGTGATAATACTAAGAGTAGTGAGTATAGTAATTCTCATTCTATCGATCATATAAGCATAATATGGCTAATAATATGAGTTAGATTGATAATAATAACAGTAATAAGTATAGTAATTGTCGTTCTATCGATAATATAAGCATAATATGGCTAATAATATGAGTTAGATTGATAATACTAAGAGTAGTGAGTATAGTAATTGTCGTTCTATCGATCATATAAGCATAATATGGCTAATAATATGAATTACATTGATAATAATAAGAGTAATAAGTATAGTATTTGTCGTTCTATCGATCATGTAAGCATAATATGGCTAATAATACGAGTTAGATTGATAATAATAAGAGTAATAAGTATAGTAATTGTCGTTCTATCGATCATTTAAGCATAATATGGCCAATAATATGAGTTAAATTGATAATAATAACAGTAATAAGTATAGTAATTGTCGTTCTATCGATAATATAAGCATAATATGGCTAATAATATGAGTTAGATTGATAATAATAAGAGTAATATGTATAGTAATTGTCGTTCGCTCGATCATATAAGCATAATATGGCTAATAATATGAGTTAGAGTGATAATACTAAGAGTAGTGAGTATAGTAATTCTCATTCTATCGATCATATAAGCATAATATGGCTAATAATATGAGTTAGATTGATAATAATAAGAGTAATAAGTATAGTATTTGTCGTTCTATCGATCATGTAAGCATAATATGGCTAATAATACGTGTTAGATTGATGATAATAAGAGTAATGAGTATAGTAATTGTAGATCTATCGATCATTTAAGCATAATATGGCTAATAATATGAGTTAGATTGATAATAATAACAGTAATAAGTATAGTAATTGTCGTTCTATCGATAATATAATCATAATATGGCTAATAATACGAGTTAGATTGATAATAATAAGAGTAATAAGTATAGTAATTGTCGTTCTATCGATCATTTAAGCATAATATGGCCAATAATATGAGTTAGATTGATAATAATAACAGTAATAAGTATAGTAATTGTCGTTCTATCGATAATATAAGCATAATATGGCTAATAATATGAGTTAGATTGATAATAATAAGAGTAATATGTATAGTAATTGTCGTTCGCTCGATCATATAAGCATAATATGGCTAATAATATGAGTTAGAGTGATAATACTAAGAGTAGTGAGTATAGTAATTCTCATTCTATCGATCATTTAAGCATAATATGTCTAATAATATGAGTTAGATTGATAATAATAACAGTAATAAGTATAGTAGTTGTCGTTCTATCGATAATATAACCATAATATGGCTAGTAATATGAGTTAGATTGATAATACTAAGAGTAGTGAGTATAGTAATTCTCGTTCTATCGATCATATAAGCGTAATATGGCTAATATTATGAGTTAGATTGATAATAATAAGAGTAATAACTACAGTAATTGACGTTCTATCGATCATATAAGCATAATAAGGCTAATAATATGAGTTAGAGTGATAATACTAAGAGTAGTGAGTATAGTAATTCTCATTCTATCGATCATATAAGCATAATATGGCTAATAATATGAGTTAGATTGATAATAATAACAGTAATAAGTATAGTAATTGTCGTTCTATCGATAATATAAGCATAATATGGCTAATAATATGAGTTAGATTGATAATACTAAGAGTAGTGAGTATAGTAATTGTCGTTCTATCGATCATATAAGCATAATATGGCTAATAATATGAGTTAGATTGATAATAATAAGAGTAATAAGTATAGTATTTGTCGTTCTATCGATCATGTAAGCATAATATGGCTAATAATACGTGTTAGATTGATAATAATAAGAGTAATAAGTATAGTAATTGTCGTACTATCGATCATTTAAGCATAATATGGCTAATAATATGAGTTAGATTGATAATAATAACAGTAATAAGTATAGTAATTGTCGTTCTATCGATAATATAAGCCTACTATGGCTAATAATATGAGTTAGATTGATAATACTAAGAGTAGTGAGTATAGTAATTCTCGTTCTATCGATCATATAAGCATAATATGGCTAATAATATGAGTTAGATTGATAATAATAAGAGTAATGAGTATAGTAATTGTAGTTCTATCGATCATATCGGCATAATATGGTTAATAATATGAGTTAGATTCATAATATTAAGAGTAATAAGTATAGTAATTGTCGTTCTATCGATCATATAAGCATAATATGGCTAATAATATGAGTTAGATTGATAATACTAAGAGTAGTGAGTATAGTAATTCTCGTTCTATCGATCATATAAGCATAATATGGCTAATAATATGAGTTAGATTGATAATAATAACAGTAATAAGTATAGTAATTGTCGTTCTATCGATAATGTAAGCATAATATGGCTAATAATATGAGTTAGATTGATAATACTAAGAGTAGTGAGTATAGTAATTCTCGTTCTATCGATCATATAAGCATAATATGGCTAATAATATGAGTTAGATTGATAATAATAAGAGTAATAACTACAGTAATTGTCGTTCTATCGATCATATAAGCATAATAAGGCTAATAATATGAGTTAGATTGATAATAATAACAGTAATAAGTATAGTAATTGTCGTTCTATCGATAATATAAGCATAATATGGCTAATAATATGAGTTAGATTGATAATACTAAGAGTAGTGAGTATAGTAATTCTCGTTCTATCGATCATATAAGCATAATATGGCTAATAATATGAGTTAGATTGATAATAATAAGAGTAATGAGTATAGTAATTGTAGTTCTATCGATCATATCGGCATAATATGGTTAATAATATGAGTTAGATTCATAATAATAAGAGTAATAAGTATAGTAATTGTCGTTCTATCGATCATGTAAGCATAATATGGCTAATAATATGAGTTAGATTGATAATAATAAGAGTAATAAGTATAGTAATTGTCGTTCTCTCGATCATATAAGCATAATATGGCTAATAATATTAGTTAGATTGATAATAATAAGAGTAATGAGTATAGTAATTGTAGTTCTATCGATCATTTAAGCATAATATGGCTAATAATATGAGTTGGTTGATAATAATGAGAGTAATGAGTATAGTAATTGTGGTTCTATCGATCATATCTGCATAATATGGTTAATAATATGAGTTAGATTGATAATAATAGGAGTAGTAAGTATAGTATTTGTCGTTCTATCGATAATATAAGCATAATATGGCTAATAATATGAGTTAGATTGATAATAATAACAGTAATAAGTATAGTAATTGTCGTTCTATCGATAATATAAGCCTACTATGGCTAATAATATGAGTTAGATTGATAATACTAAGAGTAGTGAGTATAGTAATTCTCGTTCTATCGATCATATAAGCATAATATGGCTAATAATATGAGTTAGATTGATAATAATAAGAGTAATGAGTATAGTAATTGTAGTTCTATCGATCATTTAAGCATAATATGGCTAATAATATGAGTTTGATTGATAATAATAACAGTAATAAGTATAGTAATTGTCGTTCTATCGATAATATAACCATAATATGGCTAGTAATATGAGTTAGATTGATAATATTAAGAGTAGTGAGTATAGAAATTCTCGTTCTATCGATCATATAAGCATAATATGGCTAATAATATGAGTTAGATTGATAATAATAAGAGTAATAACTACAGTAATTGTCGTTCTATCGATCATATAAGCATAATAAGGCTAATAATATGAGTTAGAGTGATAATACTAAGAGTAGTGAGTATAGTAATTCTCATTCTATCGATCATATAAGTATAATATGGCTAATAATATGAGTTAGATTGATAATAATAACAGTAATAATTATAGTAATTGTCGTTCTATCGATAATATAAGCATAATATGGCTAATAATATGAGTTAGATTGATAATACTAAGAGTAGTGAGTATAGTAATTGTCGTTCTATCGATCATATAAGCATAATATGGCTAATAATATGAGTTAGATTGATAATAATAAGAGTAATAAGTATAGTATTTGTCGTTCTATCGATCATGTAAGCATGATATGGCTAATAGTACGAGTTAGATTGATAATAATAAGAGTAATAAGTATAGTAATTGTCGTTCTATCGATCATTTAAGCATAATATGGGTAATAATATGAGTCAGATTGATAATAATAACAGTAATAAGTATAGTAATTGTCGTTCTATCGATAATATAAGCATAATATGGCTAATAATATGAGTTAGATTGATAATACTAAGAGTAGTGAGTGTAGTAGTTCTCGTTCTATCGATCATACAAGCATAATGTGGCTAATAATATGAGTTAGATTGATAATAATAACAGTAATAAGTATAGTAATTGTAGTTCTATCGATAATATAAGCATAATATGGCTAATAATATGAGTTAGATTGATAATACTAAGAGTAGTGAGTATAGTATTTGTCGTTCTATCGATCATGTAAGCATAATATGGCTAATAATACGAGTTAGATTGATAATAATAAGAGTAATAAGTATAGTAATTGTCGTTCTATCGATCATTTAAGCATAATATGGCTAATAATATGAGTTAGATTGATAATAATAACAGTAATAAGTATAGTAATTGTCGTTCTATCGATAATATAAGCATAATATGGCTAATAATATGAGTTAGATTGATAATACTAAGAGTAGTGAATATAGTAATTCTCGTTCTATCGATCATATAAGCATAATATGGCTAATAACATGAGTTAGAGTGATAATAATAAGAGTAATGAGTATAGTAATTGTAGTTCTATCGATCATATCGGCATAATATGGTTAATAATATGAGTTAGATTCATAATAATATGAGTAATAAGTATAGTAATTGTCGTTCTATCGATCATATAAGCATAATATGGCTAATAATATGAGTTAGATTGATAATAATAAGAGTAATAAGTATAGTAATTGTCGTTCTCTCGATCATATAAGCATAATATGGCTAATAATATGAGCTAGAGTGATAATACTAAGAGTAGTGAGTATAGTAATTCTCATTCTATCGATCATATAAGCATAATATGGCTAATAATATGAGTTAGATTGATAATAATAACAGTAATAAGTATAGTAATTGTCGTTCTATCGATAATATAAGCATAATATGGCTAATAATATGAGTTAGATTGATAATACTAAGAGTAGTGAGTATAGTAATTGTCGTTCTATCGATCATATAAGCATAATATGGCTAATAATATGAATTACATTGATAATAATAAGAGTAATAAGTATAGTATTTGTCGTTCTATCGATCATGTAAGCATAATATGGCTAATAATACGAGTTAGATTGATAATAATAAGAGTAATAAGTATAGTAATTGTCGTTCTATCGATCATTTAAGCATAATATGGCCAATAATATGAGTTAAATTGATAATAATAACAGTAATAAGTATAGTAATTGTCGTTCTATCGATAATATAAGCATAATATGGCTAATAATATGAGTTAGATTGATAATAATAAGAGTAATATGTATAGTAATTGTCGTTCGCTCGATCATATAAGCATAATATGGCTAATAATATGAGTTAGATTGATAATAATAAGAGTAATAAGTATAGTATTTGTCGTTCTATCGATCATGTAAGCATAATATGGCTAATAATACGTGTTAGATTGATGATAATAAGAGTAATGAGTATAGTAATTGTAGATCTATCGATCATTTAAGCATAATATGGCTAATAATATGAGTTAGATTGATAATAATAACAGTAATAAGTATAGTAATTGTCGTTCTATCGATAATATAATCATAATATGGCTAATAATATGAGTTAGATTGATAATAATAAGAGTAATAAGTATAGTATTTGTCGTTCTATCGATCATGTAAGCATAATATGGCTAATAATACGTGTTAGATTGATAATACTAAGAGTAGTGAGTATAGTAATTCTCATTCTATCGATCATATAAGCATAATATGGCTTATAATATGAGTTAGATTGATAATAATAAGAGTAATAAGTATAGTATTTGTCGTTCTATCGATCATGTAAGCATAATATGGCTAATAATACGTGTTAGATTGATGATAATAAGAGTAATGAGTATAGTAATTGTAGATCTATCGATCATTTAAGCATAATATGGCTAATAATATGAGTTAGATTGATAATAATAACAGTAATAAGTATAGTAATTGTCGTTCTATCGATAATATAATCATAATATGGCTAATAATATGAGTTAGATTGATAATACTAAGAGTAGTGAGTATAGTAATTCTCGTTCTATCGATCATATAAGCATAATATGGCTAATAATATGAGTTAGATTCATAATAATAAGAGTAATAAGTATAGTAATTGTCGTTCTATCGATCATTTAAGCATAATATGGGTAATAATATGAGTCAGATTGATAATAATAACAGTAATAAGTATAGTAATTGTCGTTCTATCGATAATATAAGCATAATATGGCTAATAATATGAGTTAGATTGATAATACTAAGAGTAGTGAGTGTAGTAGTTCTCGTTCTATCGATCATACAAGCATAATGTGGCTAATAATATGAGTTAGATTGATAATAATAACAGTAATAAGTATAGTATTTGTCGTTCTATCGATCATGTAAGCATAATATGGCTAATAATACGAGTTAGATTGATAATAATAAGAGTAATAAGTATAGTAATTGTCGTTCTATCGATCATTTAAGCATAATATGGCCAATAATATGAGTTAGATTGATAATAATAACAGTAATAAGTATAGTAATTGTCGTTCTATCGATAATATAAGCATAATATGGCTAATAATATGAGTTAGATTGATAATAATAAGAGTAATATGTATAGTAATTGTCGTTCGCTCGATCATATAAGCATAATATGGCTAATAATATGAGTTAGAGTGATAATACTAACAGTAGTGAGTATAGTAATTCTCATTCTATCGATCATTTAAGCATAATATGTCTAATAATATGAGTTAGATTGATAATAATAACAGTAATAAGTATAGTAGTTGTCGTTCTATCGATAATATAACCATAATATGGCTAGTAATATGAGTTAGATTGATAATACTAAGAGTAGTGAGTATAGTAATTCTCGTTCTATCGATCATATAAGCGTAATATGGCTAATATTATGAGTTAGATTGATAATACTAAGAGTAGTGAGTATAGTAATTCTCGTTCTATCGATCATATAAGCATAATATGGCTAATAATATGAGTTAGATTGATAATAATAACAGTAATAAGTATAGTAATTGTCGTTCTATCGATAATATAAGCATAATATGGCTAATAATATGAGTTAGATTGATAATACTAAGAGTAGTGAGTATAGTAATTCTCGTTCTATCGATCATATAAGCATAATATGGCTAATAATATGAGTTAGATTGATAATAATAAGAGTAATAACTACAGTAATTGTCGTTCTATCGATCATATAAGCATAATAAGGCTAATAATATGAGTTAGATTGATAATAATAACAGTAATAAGTATAGTAATTGTCGTTCTATCGATAATATAAGCATAATATGGCTAATAATATGAGTTAGATTGATAATACTAAGAGTAGTGAGTATAGTAATTCTCGTTCTATCGATCATATAAGCATAATATGGCTAATAATATGAGTTAGATTGATAATAATAAGAGTAATGAGTATAGTAATTGTAGTTCTATCGATCATATCGGCATAATATGGTTAATAATATGAGTTAGATTCATAATAATAAGAGTAATAAGTATAGTAATTGTCGTTCTATCGATCATGTAAGCATAATATGGCTAATAATATGAGTTAGATTGATAATAATAAGAGTAATAAGTATAGTAATTGTCGTTCTCTCGATCATATAAGCATAATATGGCTAATAATATTAGTTAGATTGATAATAATAAGAGTAATGAGTATAGTAATTGTAGTTCTATCGATCATTTAAGCATAATATGGCTAATAATATGAGTTGGTTGATAATAATGAGAGTAATGAGTATAGTAATTGTGGTTCTATCGATCATATCTGCATAATATGGTTAATAATATGAGTTAGATTGATAATAATAGGAGTAGTAAGTATAGTATTTGTCGTTCTATCGATAATATAAGCATAATATGGCTAATAATATGAGTTAGATTGATAATAATAACAGTAATAAGTATAGTAATTGTCGTTCTATCGATAATATAAGCCTACTATGGCTAATAATATGAGTTAGATTGATAATACTAAGAGTAGTGAGTATAGTAATTCTCGTTCTATCGATCATATAAGCATAATATGGCTAATAATATGAGTTAGATTGATAATAATAAGAGTAATGAGTATAGTAATTGTAGTTCAATCGATCATATCGGCATAATATGGTTAATAATATGAGTTAGATTCATAATATTAAGAGTAATAAGTATAGTAATTGTCGTTCTATCGATCATATAAGCATAATATGGCTAATAATATGAGTTAGATTGATAATACTAAGAGTAGTGAGTATAGTAATTCTCGTTCTATCGATCATATAAGCATAATATGGCTAATAATATGAGTTAGATTGATAATAATAACAGTAATAAGTATAGTAATTGTCGTTCTATCGATAATATAAGCCTACTATGGCTAATAATATGAGTTAGATTGATAATACTAAGAGTAGTGAGTATAGTAATTCTCGTTCTATCGATCATATAAGCATAATATGGCTAATAATATGAATTAGATTGATAATAATAAGCGTAATAAGTATAGTATTTGTCGTTCTATCGATCATGTAAGCATAATATGGCTAATAATACGAGTTAGATTGATAATAATAAGAGTAATAAGTATAGTAATTGTCGTTCTATCGATCATTTAAGCATAATATGGCCAATAATATGAGTTAGATTGATAACAATAACAGTAATAAGTATAGTAATTGTCGTTCTATCGATAATATAAGCATAATATGGCTAATAATATGAGTTAGATTGATAATACTAAGAGTAGTGAGTATAGTAATTCTCGTTCTATCGATCATATAAGCATAATATGGCTAATAATATGAGTTAGATTGATAATAATAAGAGTAATGAGTATAGTAATTGTCGTTCTATCGATAATATAAGCATAATATGGCTAATAATATGAGTTAGATTGATAATACTAAGAGTAGTGAGTATAGTAATTGTCGTTCTATCGATCATATAAGCATAATATGGCTAATAATATGAGTTAGATTGATAATACTAAGAGTAGTGAGTATAGTAATTCTCGTTCTATCGATCATATAAGCATAATATGTCTAATAATATGAGTTAGATTGATAATAATAAGAGTAATAACTACAGTAATTGTCGTTCTATCGATCATATAAGCATAATAAGGCTAATAATATGAGTTAGAGTGATAATACTAAGAGTAGTGAGTATAGTAATTCTCATTCTATCGATCATATAAGCATAACATGGCTAATAATATGAGTTAGATTGATAATAATAACAGTAATAAGTATAGTAATTGTCGTTCTATCGATAATATAAGCATAATATGGCTAATAATATGAGTTAGATTGATAATACTAAGAGTAGTGAGTATAGTAATTGTCGTTCTATCGATCATATAAGCATAATATGGCTAATAATATGAGTTAGATTGATAATACTAAGAGTAGTGAGTATAGTAATTCTCGTTCTATCGATCATATAAGCATAATATGGCTAATAATATGAGTTAGATTGATAATAATAAGAGTAATGAGTATAGTAATTGTAGTTCTATCGATCATTTAAGCATAATATGGCTAATAATATGAGTTTGATTGATAATAATAACAGTAATAAGTATAGTAATTGTCGTTCTATCGATAATATAACCATAATATGGCTAGTAATATGAGTTAGATTGATAATATTAAGAGTAGTGAGTATAGAAATTCTCGTTCTATCGATCATATAAGCATAATATGGCTAATAATATGAGTTAGATTGATAATAATAAGAGTAATAACTACAGTAATTGTCGTTCTATCGATCATATAAGCATAATAAGGCTAATAATATGAGTTAGAGTGATAATACTAAGAGTAGTGAGTATAGTAATTCTCATTCTATCGATCATATAAGTATAATATGGCTAATAATATGAGTTAGATTGATAATAATAACAGTAATAATTATAGTAATTGTCGTTCTATCGATAATATAAGCATAATATGGCTAATAATATGAGTTAGATTGATAATACTAAGAGTAGTGAGTATAGTAATTGTCGTTCTATCGATCATATAAGCATAATATGGCTAATAATATGAGTTAGATTGATAATAATAAGAGTAATAAGTATAGTATTTGTCGTTCTATCGATCATGTAAGCATGATATGGCTAATAGTACGAGTTAGATTGATAATAATAAGAGTAATAAGTATAGTAATTGTCGTACTATCGATCATTTAAGCATAATATGGCTAATAATATGAGTTAGATTGATAATAATAACAGTAATAAGTATAGTAATTGTCGTTCTATTGATAATATAAGCATAATATGGCTAATAATATGAGTTAGATTGATAATACTAAGAGTAGTGAGTATAGTAATTCTCGTTCTATCGATCATGTAAGCATAATATGGCTAATAATATGAGTTAGATTGATAATAATAAGAGTAATGAGTATAGTAATTGTAGTTCTATCGATCATATCGGCATAATATGGTTAATAATATGAGTTAGATTCATAATAATAAGAGTAATACGTATAGTAATTGTCGTTCTATCGATCATATAAGCATAATATGGCTAATAATATGAGTTAGATTGATAATACTAAGAGTAGTGAGTATAGTAATTGTCGTTCTATCGATCATATAAGCATAATATGGCTAATAATATGAGTTAGATTGATAATAATAAGAGTAATAAGTATAGTATTTGTCGTTCTATCGATCATGTAAGCATAATATGGCTAATAATACGAGTTAGATTGATAATAATAAGAGTAATGAGTATAGCAATTGTAGATCTATCGATCATTTAAGCATAATATGGGTAATAATATGAGTCAGATTGATAATACTAAGAGTAGTGAGTATTGAAATTCTCGTTCTATCGATCATATAAGCATAATATGGCTAATAATATGAGTTAGATTGATAATAATAAGAGTAATAACTACAGTAATTGTCGTTCTATCGATCATATAAGCATAATAAGGCTAATAATATGAGTTAGAGTGATAATACTAAGAGTAGTGAGTACAGTAATTCTCATTCTATCGATCATATAAGTATAATATGGCTAATAATATGAGTTAGATTGATAATAATAACAGTAATAAGTATAGTAATTGTCGTTCTATCGATAATATAAGCATAATATGGCTAATAATATGAGTTAGATTGATAATACTAAGAGTAGTGAGTATAGTAATTGTCGTTCTATCGATCATATAAGCATAATATGGCTAATAATATGAGTTAGATTGATAATAATAAGAGTAATAAGTATAGTATTTGTCGTTCTATCGATCATGTAAGCATGATATGGCTAATAATACGAGTTAGATTGATAATAATAAGAGTAATGAGTATAGCAATTGTAGATCTATCGATCATTTAAGCATAATATGGCTAATAATATGAGTTAGATTGATAATAATAAGAGTAATAAGTATAGTATTTGTCGTTCTATCGATCATATAAGCATAATATGGCTAATAATATGAGTTAGATTGATAATATTAAGAGTAATGAGTAGAGTAATTGTAGTTCTATCGATCATATCTGCATAATATGGTTAATAATATGAGTTAGATTGATAATAATAAGAGTAGTAAGTATAGTATTTGTCGTTCTATCGATCATATAAGCATAATATGGCTAATAATATGAGTTAGATTGATAATAATAAGAGTAATAAGTATAGTAATTGTCGTTCTATCGATCATTTAAGCATAATATGGGTAATAATATGAGTCAGATTGATAATAATAACAGTAATAAGTATAGTAATTGTCGTTCTATCGATAATATAAACATAATATGGCTAATAATATGAGTTAGATTGATAATCCTAAGAGTAGTGAGTATAGTAATTCTCGTTCTATCGATAATATAACCATAATATGGCTAGTAATATGAGTTAGATTGATAATATTAAGAGTAGTGAGTATAGAAATTCTCGTTCTATCGATCATATAAGCATAATATGGCTATAATATGAGTTAGATTGATAATAATAAGAGTAATAACTACAGTAATTGTCGTTCTATCGATCATATAAGCATAATAAGGCTAATAATATGAGTTAGAGTGATAATACTAAGAGTAGTGAGTATAGTAATTCTCATTCTATCGATCATATAAGTATAATATGGCTAATAATATGAGTTAGATTGATAATAATAAGAGTAATATGTATAGTAATTGTCGTTCTCTCGATCATATAAGCATAATATGGCTAATAATATGAGTTAGAGTGATAATACTAAGAGTAGTGAGTATAGTAATTCTCATTCTATCGATCATATAAGCATAATATGGCTAATAATATGAGTTAGATTGATAATAATAACAGCAGTAAGTATAGTAATTGTCGTTCTATCGATAATATAAGCATAATATGGCTAATAATATGAGTTAGATTGATAATACTAAGAGTAGTGAGTATAGTAATTGTCGTTCCATCGATCATATAAGCATAATATGGCTAATAATATGAGTTAGATTGATAATAATAAGAGTAATAAGTATAGTATTTGTCGTTCTATCGATCATGTAAGCATAATATGGCTAATAATACGTGTTAGATTGATGATAATAAGAGTAATGAGTATAGTAATTGTAGATCTATCGATCATTTAAGCATAATATGGCTAATAATATGTGTTAGATTGATAATAATAAGAGTAATAAGTATAGTAATTGTCGTTCTATCGATCATTTAAGCATAATATGGGTAATAATATGAGTCAGATTGATAATAATAACAGTAATAAGTATAGTAATTGTCGTTCTATCGATAATATAAGCATAATATGGCTAATAATATGAGTTAGATTGATAATACTAAGAGTAGTGAGTGTAGTAGTTCTCGTTCTATCGATCATACAAGCATAATGTGGCTAATAATATGAGTTAGATTGATAATAATAACAGTAATAAGTATAGTAATTGTCGTTCTATCGATAATATAAGCATAATATGGCTAATAATATGAGTTAGATTGATAATACTAAGAGTAGTGAGTATAGTATTTGTCGTTCTATCGATCATGTAAGCATAATATGGCTAATAATACGAGTTAGATTGATAATAATAAGAGTAATAAGTATAGTAATTGTCGTTCTATCGATCATTTAAGCATAATATGGCTAATAATATGAGTTAGATTGATAATAATAACAGTAATAAGTATAGTAATTGTCGTTCTATCGATAATATAAGCATAATATGGCTAATAATATGAGTTAGATTGATAATACTAAGAGTAGTGAATATAGTAATTCTCGTTCTATCGATCATATAAGCATAATATGGCTAATAACATGAGTTAGAGTGATAATAATAAGAGTAATGAGTATAGTAATTGTAGTTCTATCGATCATATCGGCATAATATGGTTAATAATATGAGTTAGATTCATAATAATAAGAGTAATAAGTATAGTAATTGTCGTTCTATCGATCATATAAGCATAATATGGCTAATAATATGAGTTAGATTGATAATAATAAGAGTAATAAGTATAGTAATTGTCGTTCTCTCGATCATATAAGCATAATATGGCTAATAATATGAGCTAGAGTGATAATACTAAGAGTAGTGAGTATAGTAATTCTCATTCTATCGATCATATAAGCATAATATGGCTAATAATATGAGTTAGATTGATAATAATAACAGTAATAAGTATAGTAATTGTCGTTCTATCGATAATATAAGCATAATATGGCTAATAATATGAGTTAGATTGATAATACTAAGAGTAGTGAGTATAGTAATTGTCGTTCTATCGATCATATAAGCATAATATGGCTAATAATATGAATTACATTGATAATAATAAGAGTAATAAGTATAGTATTTGTCGTTCTATCGATCATGTAAGCATAATATGGCTAATAATACGAGTTAGATTGATAATAATAAGAGTAATAAGTATAGTAATTGTCGTTCTATCGATCATTTAAGCATAATATGGCCAATAATATGAGTTAGATTGATAATAATAACAGTAATAAGTATAGTAATTGTCGTTCTATCGATAATATAAGCATAATATGGCTAATAATATGAGTTAGATTGATAATAATAAGAGTAATATGTATAGTAATTGTCGTTCGCTCGATCATATAAGCATAATATGGCTAATAATATGAGTTAGAGTGATAATACTAAGAGTAGTGAGTATAGTAATTCTCATTCTATCGATCATAGAAGCATAATATGGCTAATAATATGAGTTAGATTGATAATAATAAGAGTAATAAGTATAGTATTTGTCGTTCTATCGATCATGTAAGCCTAATATGGCTAATAATACGTGTTAGATTGATGATAATAAGAGTAATGAGTATAGTAATTGTAGATCTATCGATCATTTAAGCATAATATGGCTAATAATATGAGTTAGATTGATAATAATAACAGTAATAAGTATAGTAATTGTCGTTCTATCGATAATATAATCATAATATGGCTAATAATATGAGTTAGATTGATAATACTAAGAGTAGTGAGTATAGTAATTCTCGTTCTATCGATCATATAAGCATAATATGGCTAATAATATGAGTTAGATTCATAATAATAAGAGTAATAAGTATAGTAATTGTCGTTCTATCGATCATTTAAGCATAATATGGGTAATAATATGAGTCAGATTGATAATAATAACAGTAATAAGTATAGTAATTGTCGTTCTATCGATAATATAAGCATAATATGGCTAATAATATGAGTTAGATTGATAATAATAAGAGTAATAAGTATAGTATTTGTCGTTCTATCGATCATTTAAGCATAATATGGCCAATAATATGAGTTAGATTGATAATAATAACAGTAATAAGTATAGTAATTGTCGTTCTATCGATAATATAATCATAATATGGCTAATAATATGAGTTAGATTGATAATACTAAGAGTAGTGAGTATAGTAATTCTCGTTCTATCGATCATATAAGCATAATATGGCTAATAATATGAGTTAGATTCATAATAATAAGAGTAATAAGTATAGTAATTGTCGTTCTATCGATCATTTAAGCATAATATGGGTAATAATATGAGTCAGATTGATAATAATAACAGTAATAAGTATAGTAATTGTCGTTCTATCGATAATATAAGCATAATATGGCTAATAATATGAGTTAGATTGATAATAATAAGAGTAATAAGTATAGTATTTGTCGTTCTATCGATCATGTAAGCATAATATGGCTAATAATACGTGTTAGATTGATAATACTAAGAGTAGTGAGTATAGTAATTCTCGTTCTATCGATCATATAAGCATAATATGGCTAATAATATGAGTTAGATTGATAATAATAAGAGTAATGAGTATAGTAATTGTAGTTCTATCGATCATTTAAGCATAATATGGCTAATAATATGAGTTGGTTGATAATAATGAGAGTAATGAGTATAGTAATTGTGGTTCTATCGATCATATCTGCATAATATGGTTAATAATATGAGTTAGATTGATAATAATAGGAGTAGTAAGTATAGTATTTGTCGTTCTATCGATAATATAAGCATAATATGGCTAATAATATGAGTTAGATTGATAATAATAACAGTAATAAGTATAGTAATTGTCGTTCTATCGATAATATAAGCCTACTATGGCTAATAATATGAGTTAGATTGATAATACTAAGAGTAGTGAGTATAGTAATTCTCGTTCTATCGATCATATAAGCATAATATGGCTAATAATATGAGTTAGATTGATAATAATAAGAGTAATGAGTATAGTAATTGTAGTTCAATCGATCATATCGGCATAATATGGTTAATAATATGAGTTAGATTCATAATATTAAGAGTAATAAGTATAGTAATTGTCGTTCTATCGATCATATAAGCATAATATGGCTAATAATATGAGTTAGATTGATAATACTAAGAGTAGTGAGTATAGTAATTCTCGTTCTATCGATCATATAAGCATAATATGGCTAATAATATGAGTTAGATTGATAATAATAACAGTAATAAGTATAGTAATTGTCGTTCTATCGATAATATAAGCCTACTATGGCTAATAATATGAGTTAGATTGATAATACTAAGAGTAGTGAGTATAGTAATTCTCGTTCTATCGATCATATAAGCATAATATGGCTAATAATATGAATTAGATTGATAATAATAAGCGTAATAAGTATAGTATTTGTCGTTCTATCGATCATGTAAGCATAATATGGCTAATAATACGAGTTAGATTGATAATAATAAGAGTAATAAGTATAGTAATTGTCGTTCTATCGATCATTTAAGCATAATATGGCCAATAATATGAGTTAGATTGATAATAATAACAGTAATAAGTATAGTAATTGTCGTTCTATCGATAATATAAGCATAATATGGCTAATAATATGAGTTAGATTGATAATACTAAGAGTAGTGAGTATAGTAATTCTCGTTCTATCGATCATATAAGCATAATATGGCTAATAATATGAGTTAGATTGATAATAATAAGAGTAATGAGTATAGTAATTGTCGTTCTATCGATAATATAAGCATAATATGGCTAATAATATGAGTTAGATTGATAATACTAAGAGTAGTGAGTATAGTAATTGTCGTTCTATCGATCATATAAGCATAATATGGCTAATAATATGAGTTAGATTGATAATACTAAGAGTAGTGAGTATAGTAATTCTCGTTCTATCGATCATATAAGCATAATATGTCTAATAATATGAGTTAGATTGATAATAATAAGAGTAATAACTACAGTAATTGTCGTTCTATCGATCATATAAGCATAATAAGGCTAATAATATGAGTTAGAGTGATAATACTAAGAGTAGTGAGTATAGTAATTCTCATTCTATCGATCATATAAGCATAACATGGCTAATAATATGAGTTAGATTGATAATAATAACAGTAATAAGTATAGTAATTGTCGTTCTATCGATAATATAAGCATAATATGGCTAATAATATGAGTTAGATTGATAATACTAAGAGTAGTGAGTATAGTAATTGTCGTTCTATCGATCATATAAGCATAATATGGCTAATAATATGAGTTAGATTGATAATACTAAGAGTAGTGAGTATAGTAATTCTCGTTCTATCGATCATATAAGCATAATATGGCTAATAATATGAGTTAGATTGATAATAATAAGAGTAATGAGTATAGTAATTGTAGTTCTATCGATCATTTAAGCATAATATGGCTAATAATATGAGTTTGATTGATAATAATAACAGTAATAAGTATAGTAATTGTCGTTCTATCGATAATATAACCATAATATGGCTAGTAATATGAGTTAGATTGATAATATTAAGAGTAGTGAGTATAGAAATTCTCGTTCTATCGATCATATAAGCATAATATGGCTAATAATATGAGTTAGATTGATAATAATAAGAGTAATAACTACAGTAATTGTCGTTCTATCGATCATATAAGCATAATAAGGCTAATAATATGAGTTAGAGTGATAATACTAAGAGTAGTGAGTATAGTAATTCTCATTCTATCGATCATATAAGTATAATATGGCTAATAATATGAGTTAGATTGATAATAATAACAGTAATAATTATAGTAATTGTCGTTCTATCGATAATATAAGCATAATATGGCTAATAATATGAGTTAGATTGATAATACTAAGAGTAGTGAGTATAGTAATTGTCGTTCTATCGATCATATAAGCATAATATGGCTAATAATATGAGTTAGATTGATAATAATAAGAGTAATAAGTATAGTATTTGTCGTTCTATCGATCATATAAGCATAATATGGCTAATAATATGAGTTAGATTGATAATATTAAGAGTAATGAGTAGAGTAATTGTAGTTCTATCGATCATTTAAGCATAATATGGCTAATAATATGAGTTAGATTGATAATAATAACAGTAATAAGTATAGTAATTGTCGTTCTATTGATAATATAAGCATAATATGGCTAATAATATGAGTTAGATTGATAATACTAAGAGTAGTGAGTATAGTAATTCTCGTTCTATCGATCATGTAAGCATAATATGGCTAATAATATGAGTTAGATTGATAATAATAAGAGTAATGAGTATAGTAATTGTAGTTCTATCGATCATATCGGCATAATATGGTTAATAATATGAGTTAGATTCATAATAATAAGAGTAATACGTATAGTAATTGTCGTTCTATCGATCATATAAGCATAATATGGCTAATAATATGAGTTAGATTGATAATACTAAGAGTAGTGAGTATAGTAATTGTCGTTCTATCGATCATATAAGCATAATATGGCTAATAATATGAGTTAGATTGATAATAATAAGAGTAATAAGTATAGTATTTGTCGTTCTATCGATCATGTAAGCATAATATGGCTAATAATACGAGTTAGATTGATAATAATAAGAGTAATGAGTATAGCAATTGTAGATCTATCGATCATTTAAGCATAATATGGGTAATAATATGAGTCAGATTGATAATACTAAGAGTAGTGAGTATTGAAATTCTCGTTCTATCGATCATATAAGCATAATATGGCTAATAATATGAGTTAGATTGATAATAATAAGAGTAATAACTACAGTAATTGTCGTTCTATCGATCATATAAGCATAATAAGGCTAATAATATGAGTTAGAGTGATAATACTAAGAGTAGTGAGTACAGTAATTCTCATTCTATCGATCATATAAGTATAATATGGCTAATAATATGAGTTAGATTGATAATAATAACAGTAATAAGTATAGTAATTGTCGTTCTATCGATAATATAAGCATAATATGGCTAATAATATGAGTTAGATTGATAATACTAAGAGTAGTGAGTATAGTAATTGTCGTTCTATCGATCATATAAGCATAATATGGCTAATAATATGAGTTAGATTGATAATAATAAGAGTAATAAGTATAGTATTTGTCGTTCTATCGATCATGTAAGCATGATATGGCTAATAATACGAGTTAGATTGATAATAATAAGAGTAATGAGTATAGCAATTGTAGATCTATCGATCATTTAAGCATAATATGGCTAATAATATGAGTTAGATTGATAATAATGACAGTAATAAGTATAGTAATTGTCGTTCTATCGATAATATAATCATAATATGGCTAATAATATGAGTTAGATTGATAATACTAAGAGTAGTGAGTATAGTAATTCTCGTTCTATCGATCATATAAGCATAATATGGCTAATAATATGAGTTAGATTGATAATAATAAGAGTAATAAGTATAGTATTTGTCGTTCTATCGATCATATAAGCATAATATGGCTAATAATATGAGTTAGATTGATAATATTAAGAGTAATGAGTAGAGTAATTGTAGTTCTATCGATCATATCTGCATAATATGGTTAATAATATGAGTTAGATTGATAATAATAAGAGTAGTAAGTATAGTATTTGTCGTTCTATCGATCATATAAGCATAATATGGCTAATAATATGAGTTAGATTGATAATAATAAGAGTAATAAGTATAGTAATTGTCGTTCTATCGATCATTTAAGCATAATATGGGTAATAATATGAGTCAGATTGATAATAATAACAGTAATAAGTATAGTAATTGTCGTTCTATCGATAATATAAACATAATATGGCTAATAATATGAGTTAGATTGATAATCCTAAGAGTAGTGAGTATAGTAATTCTCGTTCTATCGATAATATAACCATAATATGGCTAGTAATATGAGTTAGATTGATAATATTAAGAGTAGTGAGTATAGAAATTCTCGTTCTATCGATCATATAAGCATAATATGGCTATAATATGAGTTAGATTGATAATAATAAGAGTAATAACTACAGTAATTGTCGTTCTATCGATCATATAAGCATAATAAGGCTAATAATATGAGTTAGAGTGATAATACTAAGAGTAGTGAGTATAGTAATTCTCATTCTATCGATCATATAAGTATAATATGGCTAATAATATGAGTTAGATTGATAATAATAAGAGTAATATGTATAGTAATTGTCGTTCTCTCGATCATATAAGCATAATATGGCTAATAATATGAGTTAGAGTGATAATACTAAGAGTAGTGAGTATAGTAATTCTCATTCTATCGATCATATAAGCATAATATGGCTAATAATATGAGTTAGATTGATAATAATAACAGCAGTAAGTATAGTAATTGTCGTTCTATCGATAATATAAGCATAATATGGCTAATAATATGAGTTAGATTGATAATACTAAGAGTAGTGAGTATAGTAATTGTCGTTCCATCGATCATATAAGCATAATATGGCTAATAATATGAGTTAGATTGATAATAATAAGAGTAATAAGTATAGTATTTGTCGTTCTATCGATCATGTAAGCATAATATGGCTAATAATACGTGTTAGATTGATGATAATAAGAGTAATGAGTATAGTAATTGTAGATCTATCGATCATTTAAGCATAATATGGCTAATAATATGTGTTAGATTGATAATAATAAGAGTAATAAGTATAGTAATTGTCGTTCTATCGATCATTTAAGCATAATATGGGTAATAATATGAGTCAGATTGATAATAATAACAGTAATAAGTATAGTAATTGTCGTTCTATCGATAATATAAGCATAATATGGCTAATAATATGAGTTAGATTGATAATACTAAGAGTAGTGAGTGTAGTAGTTCTCGTTCTATCGATCATACAAGCATAATGTGGCTAATAATATGAGTTAGATTGATAATAATAACAGTAATAAGTATAGTAATTGTCGTTCTATCGATAATATAAGCATAATATGGCTAATAATATGAGTTAGATTGATAATACTAAGAGTAGTGAGTATAGTATTTGTCGTTCTATCGATCATGTAAGCATAATATGGCTAATAATACGAGTTAGATTGATAATAATAAGAGTAATAAGTATAGTAATTGTCGTTCTATCGATCATTTAAGCATAATATGGCTAATAATATGAGTTAGATTGATAATAATAACAGTAATAAGTATAGTAATTGTCGTTCTATCGATAATATAAGCATAATATGGCTAATAATATGAGTTAGATTGATAATACTAAGAGTAGTGAATATAGTAATTCTCGTTCTATCGATCATATAAGCATAATATGGCTAATAACATGAGTTAGAGTGATAATAATAAGAGTAATGAGTATAGTAATTGTAGTTCTATCGATCATATCGGCATAATATGGTTAATAATATGAGTTAGATTCATAATAATAAGAGTAATAAGTATAGTAATTGTCGTTCTATCGATCATATAAGCATAATATGGCTAATAATATGAGTTAGATTGATAATAATAAGAGTAATAAGTATAGTAATTGTCGTTCTCTCGATCATATAAGCATAATATGGCTAATAATATGAGCTAGAGTGATAATACTAAGAGTAGTGAGTATAGTAATTCTCATTCTATCGATCATATAAGCATAATATGGCTAATAATATGAGTTAGATTGATAATAATAACAGTAATAAGTATAGTAATTGTCGTTCTATCGATAATATAAGCATAATATGGCTAATAATATGAGTTAGATTGATAATACTAAGAGTAGTGAGTATAGTAATTGTCGTTCTATCGATCATATAAGCATAATATGGCTAATAATATGAATTACATTGATAATAATAAGAGTAATAAGTATAGTATTTGTCGTTCTATCGATCATGTAAGCATAATATGGCTAATAATACGAGTTAGATTGATAATAATAAGAGTAATAAGTATAGTAATTGTCGTTCTATCGATCATTTAAGCATAATATGGCCAATAATATGAGTTAGATTGATAATAATAACAGTAATAAGTATAGTAATTGTCGTTCTATCGATAATATAAGCATAATATGGCTAATAATATGAGTTAGATTGATAATAATAAGAGTAATATGTATAGTAATTGTCGTTCGCTCGATCATATAAGCATAATATGGCTAATAATATGAGTTAGAGTGATAATACTAAGAGTAGTGAGTATAGTAATTCTCATTCTATCGATCATAGAAGCATAATATGGCTAATAATATGAGTTAGATTGATAATAATAAGAGTAATAAGTATAGTATTTGTCGTTCTATCGATCATGTAAGCATAATATGGCTAATAATACGTGTTAGATTGATGATAATAAGAGTAATGAGTATAGTAATTGTAGATCTATCGATCATTTAAGCATAATATGGCTAATAATATGAGTTAGATTGATAATAATAACAGTAATAAGTATAGTAATTGTCGTTCTATCGATAATATAATCATAATATGGCTAATAATATGAGTTAGATTGATAATACTAAGAGTAGTGAGTATAGTAATTCTCGTTCTATCGATCATATAAGCATAATATGGCTAATAATATGAGTTAGATTCATAATAATAAGAGTAATAAGTATAGTAATTGTCGTTCTATCGATCATTTAAGCATAATATGGGTAATAATATGAGTCAGATTGATAATAATAACAGTAATAAGTATAGTAATTGTCGTTCTATCGATAATATAAGCATAATATGGCTAATAATATGAGTTAGATTGATAATAATAAGAGTAATAAGTATAGTATTTGTCGTTCTATCGATCATTTAAGCATAATATGGCCAATAATATGAGTTAGATTGATAATAATAACAGTAATAAGTATAGTAATTGTCGTTCTATCGATAATATAATCATAATATGGCTAATAATATGAGTTAGATTGATAATACTAAGAGTAGTGAGTATAGTAATTCTCGTTCTATCGATCATATAAGCATAATATGGCTAATAATATGAGTTAGATTCATAATAATAAGAGTAATAAGTATAGTAATTGTCGTTCTATCGATCATTTAAGCATAATATGGGTAATAATATGAGTCAGATTGATAATAATAACAGTAATAAGTATAGTAATTGTCGTTCTATCGATAATATAAGCATAATATGGCTAATAATATGAGTTAGATTGATAATAATAAGAGTAATAAGTATAGTATTTGTCGTTCTATCGATCATGTAAGCATAATATGGCTAATAATACGTGTTAGATTGATAATAATAAGAGTAATAAGTATAGTAATTGTCGTACTATCGATCATTTAAGCATAATATGGCTAATAATATGAGTTAGATTGATAATAATAACAGTAATAAGTATAGTAATTGTCGTTCTATCGATAATATAAGCCTACTATGGCTAATAATATGAGTTAGATTGATAATACTAAGAGTAGTGAGTATAGTAATTCTCGTTCTATCGATCATATAAGCATAATATGGCTAATAATATGAGTTAGATTGATAATAATAAGAGTAATGAGTATAGTAATTGTAGTTCTATCGATCATTTAAGCATAATATGGCTAATAATATGAGTTGGTTGATAATAATGAGAGTAATGAGTATAGTAATTGTGGTTCTATCGATCATATCTGCATAATATGGTTAATAATATGAGTTAGATTGATAATAATAGGAGTAGTAAGTATAGTATTTGTCGTTCTATCGATAATATAAGCATAATATGGCTAATAATATGAGTTAGATTGATAATAATAACAGTAATAAGTATAGTAATTGTCGTTCTATCGATAATATAAGCCTACTATGGCTAATAATATGAGTTAGATTGATAATACTAAGAGTAGTGAGTATAGTAATTCTCGTTCTATCGATCATATAAGCATAATATGGCTAATAATATGAGTTAGATTGATAATAATAAGAGTAATGAGTATAGTAATTGTAGTTCAATCGATCATATCGGCATAATATGGTTAATAATATGAGTTAGATTCATAATATTAAGAGTAATAAGTATAGTAATTGTCGTTCTATCGATCATATAAGCATAATATGGCTAATAATATGAGTTAGATTGATAATACTAAGAGTAGTGAGTATAGTAATTCTCGTTCTATCGATCATATAAGCATAATATGGCTAATAATATGAGTTAGATTGATAATAATAACAGTAATAAGTATAGTAATTGTCGTTCTATCGATAATATAAGCCTACTATGGCTAATAATATGAGTTAGATTGATAATACTAAGAGTAGTGAGTATAGTAATTCTCGTTCTATCGATCATATAAGCATAATATGGCTAATAATATGAATTAGATTGATAATAATAAGCGTAATAAGTATAGTATTTGTCGTTCTATCGATCATGTAAGCATAATATGGCTAATAATACGAGTTAGATTGATAATAATAAGAGTAATAAGTATAGTAATTGTCGTTCTATCGATCATTTAAGCATAATATGGCCAATAATATGAGTTAGATTGATAATAATAACAGTAATAAGTATAGTAATTGTCGTTCTATCGATAATATAAGCATAATATGGCTAATAATATGAGTTAGATTGATAATACTAAGAGTAGTGAGTATAGTAATTCTCGTTCTATCGATCATATAAGCATAATATGGCTAATAATATGAGTTAGATTGATAATAATAAGAGTAATGAGTATAGTAATTGTCGTTCTATCGATAATATAAGCATAATATGGCTAATAATATGAGTTAGATTGATAATACTAAGAGTAGTGAGTATAGTAATTGTCGTTCTATCGATCATATAAGCATAATATGGCTAATAATATGAGTTAGATTGATAATACTAAGAGTAGTGAGTATAGTAATTCTCGTTCTATCGATCATATAAGCATAATATGTCTAATAATATGAGTTAGATTGATAATAATAAGAGTAATAACTACAGTAATTGTCGTTCTATCGATCATATAAGCATAATAAGGCTAATAATATGAGTTAGAGTGATAATACTAAGAGTAGTGAGTATAGTAATTCTCATTCTATCGATCATATAAGCATAACATGGCTAATAATATGAGTTAGATTGATAATAATAACAGTAATAAGTATAGTAATTGTCGTTCTATCGATAATATAAGCATAATATGGCTAATAATATGAGTTAGATTGATAATACTAAGAGTAGTGAGTATAGTAATTGTCGTTCTATCGATCATATAAGCATAATATGGCTAATAATATGAGTTAGATTGATAATACTAAGAGTAGTGAGTATAGTAATTCTCGTTCTATCGATCATATAAGCATAATATGGCTAATAATATGAGTTAGATTGATAATAATAAGAGTAATGAGTATAGTAATTGTAGTTCTATCGATCATTTAAGCATAATATGGCTAATAATATGAGTTTGATTGATAATAATAACAGTAATAAGTATAGTAATTGTCGTTCTATCGATAATATAACCATAATATGGCTAGTAATATGAGTTAGATTGATAATATTAAGAGTAGTGAGTATAGAAATTCTCGTTCTATCGATCATATAAGCATAATATGGCTAATAATATGAGTTAGATTGATAATAATAAGAGTAATAACTACAGTAATTGTCGTTCTATCGATCATATAAGCATAATAAGGCTAATAATATGAGTTAGAGTGATAATACTAAGAGTAGTGAGTATAGTAATTCTCATTCTATCGATCATATAAGTATAATATGGCTAATAATATGAGTTAGATTGATAATAATAACAGTAATAATTATAGTAATTGTCGTTCTATCGATAATATAAGCATAATATGGCTAATAATATGAGTTAGATTGATAATACTAAGAGTAGTGAGTATAGTAATTGTCGTTCTATCGATCATATAAGCATAATATGGCTAATAATATGAGTTAGATTGATAATAATAAGAGTAATAAGTATAGTATTTGTCGTTCTATCGATCATGTAAGCATGATATGGCTAATAGTACGAGTTAGATTGATAATAATAAGAGTAATAAGTATAGTAATTGTCGTACTATCGATCATTTAAGCATAATATGGCTAATAATATGAGTTAGATTGATAATAATAACAGTAATAAGTATAGTAATTGTCGTTCTATTGATAATATAAGCATAATATGGCTAATAATATGAGTTAGATTGATAATACTAAGAGTAGTGAGTATAGTAATTCTCGTTCTATCGATCATGTAAGCATAATATGGCTAATAATATGAGTTAGATTGATAATAATAAGAGTAATGAGTATAGTAATTGTAGTTCTATCGATCATATCGGCATAATATGGTTAATAATATGAGTTAGATTCATAATAATAAGAGTAATACGTATAGTAATTGTCGTTCTATCGATCATATAAGCATAATATGGCTAATAATATGAGTTAGATTGATAATACTAAGAGTAGTGAGTATAGTAATTGTCGTTCTATCGATCATATAAGCATAATATGGCTAATAATATGAGTTAGATTGATAATAATAAGAGTAATAAGTATAGTATTTGTCGTTCTATCGATCATGTAAGCATAATATGGCTAATAATACGAGTTAGATTGATAATAATAAGAGTAATGAGTATAGCAATTGTAGATCTATCGATCATTTAAGCATAATATGGGTAATAATATGAGTCAGATTGATAATACTAAGAGTAGTGAGTATTGAAATTCTCGTTCTATCGATCATATAAGCATAATATGGCTAATAATATGAGTTAGATTGATAATAATAAGAGTAATAACTACAGTAATTGTCGTTCTATCGATCATATAAGCATAATAAGGCTAATAATATGAGTTAGAGTGATAATACTAAGAGTAGTGAGTACAGTAATTCTCATTCTATCGATCATATAAGTATAATATGGCTAATAATATGAGTTAGATTGATAATAATAACAGTAATAAGTATAGTAATTGTCGTTCTATCGATAATATAAGCATAATATGGCTAATAATATGAGTTAGATTGATAATACTAAGAGTAGTGAGTATAGTAATTGTCGTTCTATCGATCATATAAGCATAATATGGCTAATAATATGAGTTAGATTGATAATAATAAGAGTAATAAGTATAGTATTTGTCGTTCTATCGATCATGTAAGCATGATATGGCTAATAATACGAGTTAGATTGATAATAATAAGAGTAATGAGTATAGCAATTGTAGATCTATCGATCATTTAAGCATAATATGGCTAATAATATGAGTTAGATTGATAATAATGACAGTAATAAGTATAGTAATTGTCGTTCTATCGATAATATAATCATAATATGGCTAATAATATGAGTTAGATTGATAATACTAAGAGTAGTGAGTATAGTAATTCTCGTTCTATCGATCATATAAGCATAATATGGCTAATAATATGAGTTAGATTGATAATAATAAGAGTAATAAGTATAGTATTTGTCGTTCTATCGATCATATAAGCATAATATGGCTAATAATATGAGTTAGATTGATAATATTAAGAGTAATGAGTAGAGTAATTGTAGTTCTATCGATCATATCTGCATAATATGGTTAATAATATGAGTTAGATTGATAATAATAAGAGTAGTAAGTATAGTATTTGTCGTTCTATCGATCATATAAGCATAATATGGCTAATAATATGAGTTAGATTGATAATAATAAGAGTAATAAGTATAGTAATTGTCGTTCTATCGATCATTTAAGCATAATATGGGTAATAATATGAGTCAGATTGATAATAATAACAGTAATAAGTATAGTAATTGTCGTTCTATCGATAATATAAACATAATATGGCTAATAATATGAGTTAGATTGATAATCCTAAGAGTAGTGAGTATAGTAATTCTCGTTCTATCGATAATATAACCATAATATGGCTAGTAATATGAGTTAGATTGATAATATTAAGAGTAGTGAGTATAGAAATTCTCGTTCTATCGATCATATAAGCATAATATGGCTATAATATGAGTTAGATTGATAATAATAAGAGTAATAACTACAGTAATTGTCGTTCTATCGATCATATAAGCATAATAAGGCTAATAATATGAGTTAGAGTGATAATACTAAGAGTAGTGAGTATAGTAATTCTCATTCTATCGATCATATAAGTATAATATGGCTAATAATATGAGTTAGATTGATAATAATAACAGTAATATGTATAGTAATTGTCGTTCTCTCGATCATATAAGCATAATATGGCTAATAATATGAGTTAGAGTGATAATACTAAGAGTAGTGAGTATAGTAATTCTCATTCTATCGATCATATAAGCATAATATGGCTAATAATATGAGTTAGATTGATAATAATAACAGCAGTAAGTATAGTAATTGTCGTTCTATCGATAATATAAGCATAATATGGCTAATAATATGAGTTAGATTGATAATACTAAGAGTAGTGAGTATAGTAATTGTCGTTCCATCGATCATATAAGCATAATATGGCTAATAATATGAGTTAGATTGATAATAATAAGAGTAATAAGTATAGTATTTGTCGTTCTATCGATCATGTAAGCATAATATGGCTAATAATACGTGTTAGATTGATGATAATAAGAGTAATGAGTATAGTAATTGTAGATCTATCGATCATTTAAGCATAATATGGCTAATAATATGTGTTAGATTGATAATAATAAGAGTAATAAGTATAGTAATTGTCGTTCTATCGATCATTTAAGCATAATATGGGTAATAATATGAGTCAGATTGATAATAATAACAGTAATAAGTATAGTAATTGTCGTTCTATCGATAATATAAGCATAATATGGCTAATAATATGAGTTAGATTGATAATACTAAGAGTAGTGAGTGTAGTAGTTCTCGTTCTATCGATCATACAAGCATAATGTGGCTAATAATATGAGTTAGATTGATAATAATAACAGTAATAAGTATAGTAATTGTCGTTCTATCGATAATATAAGCATAATATGGCTAATAATATGAGTTAGATTGATAATACTAAGAGTAGTGAGTATAGTATTTGTCGTTCTATCGATCATGTAAGCATAATATGGCTAATAATACGAGTTAGATTGATAATAATAAGAGTAATAAGTATAGTAATTGTCGTTCTATCGATCATTTAAGCATAATATGGCTAATAATATGAGTTAGATTGATAATAATAACAGTAATAAGTATAGTAATTGTCGTTCTATCGATAATATAAGCATAATATGGCTAATAATATGAGTTAGATTGATAATACTAAGAGTAGTGAATATAGTAATTCTCGTTCTATCGATCATATAAGCATAATATGGCTAATAACATGAGTTAGAGTGATAATAATAAGAGTAATGAGTATAGTAATTGTAGTTCTATCGATCATATCGGCATAATATGGTTAATAATATGAGTTAGATTCATTAATAATAAGAGTAATAAGTATAGGTAATTGTCGTTCTATCGATCATATAAGCATAATATGGCTAATAATATGAGTTAGATTGATAATAATAAGAGTAATAAGTATAGTAATTGTCGTTCTCTCGATCATATAAGCATAATATGGCTAATAATATGAGCTAGAGTGATAATACTAAGAGTAGTGAGTATAGTAATTCTCATTCTATCGATCATATAAGCATAATATGGCTAATAATATGAGTTAGATTGATAATAATAACAGTAATAAGTATAGTAATTGTCGTTCTATCGATAATATAAGCATAATATGGCTAATAATATGAGTTAGATTGATAATACTAAGAGTAGTGAGTATAGTAATTGTCGTTCTATCGATCATATAAGCATAATATGGCTAATAATATGAATTACATTGATAATAATAAGAGTAATAAGTATAGTATTTGTCGTTCTATCGATCATGTAAGCATAATATGGCTAATAATACGAGTTAGATTGATAATAATAAGAGTAATAAGTATAGTAATTGTCGTTCTATCGATCATTTAAGCATAATATGGCCAATAATATGAGTTAGATTGATAATAATAACAGTAATAAGTATAGTAATTGTCGTTCTCTCGATAATATAAGCATAATATGGCTAATAATATGAGTTAGATTGATAATAATAAGAGTAATATGTATAGTAATTGTCGTTCGCTCGATCATATAAGCATAATATGGCTAATAATATGAGTTAGAGTGATAATACTAAGAGTAGTGAGTATAGTAATTCTCATTCTATCGATCATAGAAGCATAATATGGCTAATAATATGAGTTAGATTGATAATAATAAGAGTAATAAGTATAGTATTTGTCGTTCTATCGATCATGTAAGCATAATATGGCTAATAATACGTGTTAGATTGATGATAATAAGAGTAATGAGTATAGTAATTGTAGATCTATCGATCATTTAAGCATAATATGGCTAATAATATGAGTTAGATTGATAATAATAACAGTAATAAGTATAGTAATTGTCGTTCTATCGATAATATAATCATAATATGGCTAATAATATGAGGTTAGATTGATAATACTAAGAGTAGTGAGTATAGTAATTCTCGTTCTATCGATCATATAAGCATAATATGGCTAATAATATGAGTTAGATTCATAATAATAAGAGTAATAAGTATAGTAATTGTCGTTCTATCGATCATTTAAGCATAATATGGGTAATAATATGAGTCAGATTGATAATAATAACAGTAATAAGTATAGTAATTGTCGTTCTATCGATAATATAAGCATAATATGGCTAATAATATGAGTTAGATTGATAATAATAAGAGTAATAAGTATAGTATTTGTCGTTCTATCGATCATTTAAGCATAATATGGCCAATAATATGAGTTAGATTGATAATAATAACAGTAATAAGTATAGTAATTGTCGTTCTATCGATAATATAATCATAATATGGCTAATAATATGAGTTAGATTGATAATACTAAGAGTAGTGAGTATAGTAATTCTCGTTCTATCGATCATATAAGCATAATATGGCTAATAATATGAGTTAGATTCATAATAATAAGAGTAATAAGTATAGTAATTGTCGTTCTATCGATCATTTAAGCATAATATGGGTAATAATATGAGTCAGATTGATAATAATAACAGTAATAAGTATAGTAATTGTCGTTCTATCGATATATAAGCATAATATGGCTAATAATATGAGTTAGATTGATAATAATAAGAGTAATAAGTATAGTATTTGTCGTTCTATCGATCATGTAAGCATAATATGGCTAATAATACGTGTTAGATTGATAATAATAAGAGTAATAAGTATAGTAATTGTCGTACTATCGATCATTTAAGCATAATATGGCTAATAATATGAGTTAGATTGATAATAATAACAGTAATAAGTATAGTAATTGTCGTTCTATCGATAATATAAGCCTACTATGGCTAATAATATGAGTTAGATTGATAATACTAAGAGTAGTGAGTATAGTAATTGTCCGTTCTATCGATCATTTAAGCATAATATGGGTAATAATATGATTCAGATTGATAATAATAACAGTAATAAGTATAGTAATGGTCGTTCTATCGATAATATAAGCATAATATGGCTAATAATATGAGTTAGATTGATAATACTAAGAGTAGTGAGTGTAGTAGTTCTCGTTCTATCGATCATACAAGCATAATGTGGCTAATAATATGAGTTAGATTGATAATAATAACAGTAATAAGTATAGTAATTGTCGTTCTATCGATAATATAAGCATAATATGGCTAATAATATGAGTTAGATTGATAATACTAAGAGTAGTGAGTATAGTATTTGTCGTTCTATCGATCATGTAAGCATAATATGGCTAATAATACGAGTTAGATTGATAATAATAAGAGTAATAAGTATAGTAATTGTCGTTCTATCGATCATTTAAGCATAATATGGCTATAATATGAGTTAGATTGATAATAATAACAGTAATAAGTATAGTAATTGTCGTTCTATCGATAATATAAGCATAATATGGCTAATAATATGAGTTAGATTGATAATACTAAGAGTAGTGAATATAGTAATTCTCGTTCTATCGATCATATAAGCATAATATGGCTAATAACATGAGTTAGAGTGATAATAATAAGAGTAATGAGTATAGTAATTGTAGTTCTATCGATCATATCGGCATAATATGGTTAATAATATGAGTTAGATTCATAATAATAAGAGTAATAAGTATAGTAATTGTCGTTCTAATCGATCATATAAGCATAATATGGCTAATAATATGAGTTAGATTGATAATAATAAGAGTAATAAGTATAGTAATTGTCGTTCTCTCGATGATATAAGCATAATATGGCTAATAATATGAGCTAGAGTGATAATACTAAGAGTAGTGAGTATAGTAATTCTCATTCTATCGATCATATAAGCATAATATGGCTAATAATATGAGTTAGATTGATAATAATAACAGTAATAAGTATAGTAATTGTCGTTCTATCGATAATATAAGCATAATATGGCTAATAATATGAGTTAGATTAATACTAAGGAGTAGTGAGTATAGTAATTGTCGTTCTATCGATCATATAAGCATAATATGGCTAATAATATGAATTACATTGATAATAATAAGAGTAATAAGTATAGTATTTGTCGTTCTATCGATCATGTAAGCATAATATGGCTAATAATACGAGTTAGATTGATAATAATAAGAGTAATAAGTATAGTAATTGTCGTTCTATCGATCATTTAAGCATAATATGGCCAATAATATGAGTTAGATTGATAATAATAACAGTAATAAGTATAGTAATTGTCGTTCTATCGATAATATAAGCATAATATGGCTAATAATATGAGTTAGATTGATAATAATAAGAGTAATATGTATAGTAATTGTCGTTCGCTCGATCATATAAGCATAATATGGCTAATAATATGAGTTAGAGTGATAATACTAAGAGTAGTGAGTATAGTAATTCTCATTCTATCGATCATATAAGCATAATATGGCTAATAATATGAGTTAGATTGATAATAATAAGAGTAATAAGTATAGTATTTGTCGTTCTATCGATCATGTAAGCATAATATGGCTAATAATACGTGTTAGATTGATGATAATAAGAGTATGAGTATAGTAATTGTAGATCTATCGTTCATTTAAGCATAATATGGCTAATAATATGAGTTAGATTGATAATAATAACAGTAATAAGTATAGTAATTGTCGTTCTATCGATAATATAATCATAATATGGCTAATAATATGAGTTAGATTGATAATACTAAGAGTAGTGAGTATAGTAATTCTCGTTCTATCGATCATATAAGCATAATATGGCTAATAATATGAGTTAGATTCATAATAATAAGAGTAATAAGTATAGTAATTGTCGTTCTATCGATCATTTAAGCATAATATGGGTAATAATATGAGTCAGATTGATAATAATAACAGTAATAAGTATAGTAATTGTCGTTCTATCGATAATATAAGCATAATATGGCTAATAATATGAGTTAGATTGATAATACTAAGAGTAGTGAGTGTAGTAGTTCTCGTTCTATCGATCATACAAGCATAATGTGGCTAATAATATGAGTTAGATTGATAATAATAACAGTAATAAGTATAGTATTTGTCGTTCTATCGATCATGTAAGCATAATATGGCTAATAATACGAGTTAGATTGATAATAATAAGAGTAATAAGTATAGTAATTGTCGTTCTATCGATCATTTAAGCATAATATGGCCAATAATATGAGTTAGATTGATAATAATAACAGTAATAAGTATAGTAATTGTCGTTCTATCGATAATATAAGCATAATATGGCTAATAATATGAGTTAGATTGATAATAATAAGAGTAATATGTATAGTAATTGTCGTTCGCTCGATCATATAAGCATAATATGGCTAATAATATGAGTTAGAGTGATAATACTAAGAGTAGTGAGTATAGTAATTCTCATTCTATCGATCATTTAAGCATAATATGTCTAATAATATGAGTTAGATTGATAATAATAACAGTAATAAGTATAGTAGTTGTCGTTCTATCGATAATATAACCATAATATGGCTAGTAATATGAGTTAGATTGATAATACTAAGAGTAGTGAGTATAGTAATTCTCGTTCTATCGATCATATAAGCGTAATATGGCTAATATTATGAGTTAGATTGATAATAATAAGAGTAATAACTACAGTAATTGACGTTCTATCGATCATATAAGCATAATAAGGCTAATAATATGAGTTAGAGTGATAATACTAAGAGTAGTGAGTATAGTAATTCTCATTCTATCGATCATATAAGCATAATATGGCTAATAATATGAGTTAGATTGATAATAATAACAGTAATAAGTATAGTAATTGTCGTTCTATCGATAATATAAGCATAATATGGCTAATAATATGAGTTAGATTGATAATACTAAGAGTAGTGAGTATAGTAATTGTCGTTCTATCGATCATATAAGCATAATATGGCTAATAATATGAGTTAGATTGATAATAATAAGAGTAATAAGTATAGTATTTGTCGTTCTATCGATCATGTAAGCATAATATGGCTAATAATACGTGTTAGATTGATAATAATAAGAGTAATAAGTATAGTAATTGTCGTACTATCGATCATTTAAGCATAATATGGCTAATAATATGAGTTAGATTGATAATAATAACAGTAATAAGTATAGTAATTGTCGTTCTATCGATAATATAAGCCTACTATGGCTAATAATATGAGTTAGATTGATAATACTAAGAGTAGTGAGTATAGTAATTCTCGTTCTATCGATCATATAAGCATAATATGGCTAATAATATGAGTTAGATTGATAATAATAAGAGTAATGAGTATAGTAATTGTAGTTCTATCGATCATATCGGCATAATATGGTTAATAATATGAGTTAGATTCATAATATTAAGAGTAATAAGTATAGTAATTGTCGTTCTATCGATCATATAAGCATAATATGGCTAATAATATGAGTTAGATTGATAATACTAAGAGTAGTGAGTATAGTAATTCTCGTTCTATCGATCATATAAGCATAATATGGCTAATAATATGAGTTAGATTGATAATAATAAGAGTAATAACTACAGTAATTGTCGTTCTATCGATCATATAAGCATAATAAGGCTAATAATATGAGTTAGATTGATAATAACAAGAGTAATAAGTATAGTAATTGTCGTTCTCTGGATCATATAAGCATAATATGGCTAATAATATGAGTTAGATTGATAATACTAAGAGTAGTGAGTATAGTAATTCTCATTCTATCGATCATTTAAGCATAATATGGCTAATAATATGATTTAGATTGATAATAATAACAGTAATAAGTATAGTAATTGTCGTTCTATCGATAATATAAGCATAATATGGCTAATAATATGAGTTAGATTGATAATACTAAGAGTAGTGAGTATAGTAATTCTCGTTCTATCGATCATATAAGCATAATATGGCTAATAATATGAGTTAGATTGATAATAATAAGAGTAATGAGTATAGTAATTGTAGTTCTATCGATCATATCGGCATAATATGGTTAATAATATGAGTTAGATTCATAATAATAAGAGTAATAAGTATAGTAATTGTCGTTCTATCGATCATGTAAGCATAATATGGCTAATAATATGAGTTAGATTGATAATAATAAGAGTAATAAGTATAGTAATTGTCGTTCTCTCGATCATATAAGCATAATATGGCTAATAATATTAGTTAGATTGATAATAATAAGAGTAATGAGTATAGTAATTGTAGTTCTATCGATCATTTAAGCATAATATGGCTAATAATATGAGTTGGTTGATAATAATGAGAGTAATGAGTATAGTAATTGTGGTTCTATCGATCATATCTGCATAATATGGTTAATAATATGAGTTAGATTGATAATAATAGGAGTAGTAAGTATAGTATTTGTCGTTCTATCGATCATATAAGCATAATATGGCTAATAATATGAGTTAGATTGATAATAATAAGAGTAATGAGTATAGTAATTGTAGTTCTATCGATCATTTAAGCATAATATGTCTAATAATATGAGTTAGATTGATAATAATAACAGTAATAAGTATAGTAGTTGTCGTTCTATCGATAATATAACCATAATATGGCTAGTAATATGAGTTAGATTGATAATACTAAGAGTAGTGAGTATAGTAATTCTCGTTCTATCGATCATATAAGCGTAATATGGCTAATATTATGAGTTAGATTGATAATAATAAGAGTAATAACTACAGTAATTGACGTTCTATCGATCATATAAGCATAATAAGGCTAATAATATGAGTTAGAGTGATAATACTAAGAGTAGTGAGTATAGTAATTCTCATTCTATCGATCATATAAGCATAATATGGCTAATAATATGAGTTAGATTGATAATAATAACAGTAATAAGTATAGTAATTGTCGTTCTATCGATAATATAAGCATAATATGGCTAATAATATGAGTTAGATTGATAATACTAAGAGTAGTGAGTATAGTAATTGTCGTTCTATCGATCATATAAGCATAATATGGCTAATAATATGAGTTAGATTGATAATAATAAGAGTAATGAGTATAGTAATTGTAGTTCTATCGATCATATCGGCATAATATGGTTAATAATATGAGTTAGATTCATAATATTAAGAGTAATAAGTATAGTAATTGTCGTTCTATCGATCATATAAGCATAATATGGCTAATAATATGAGTTAGATTGATAATACTAAGAGTAGTGAGTATAGTAATTCTCGTTCTATCGATCATATAAGCATAATATGGCTAATAATATGAGTTAGATTGATAATAATAACAGTAATAAGTATAGTAATTGTCGTTCTATCGATAATATAAGCATAATATGGCTAATAATATGAGTTAGATTGATAATACTAAGAGTAGTGAGTATAGTAATTCTCGTTCTATCGATCATATAAGCATAATATGGCTAATAATATGAGTTAGATTGATAATAATAAGAGTAATAACTACAGTAATTGTCGTTCTATCGATCATATAAGCATAATAAGGCTAATAATATGAGTTAGATTGATAATAATAAGAGTAATAAGTATAGTAATTGTCGTTCTCTGGATCATATAAGCATAATATGGCTAATAATATGAGTTAGATTGATAATACTAAGAGTAGTGAGTATAGTAATTCTCATTCTATCGATCATTTAAGCATAATATGGCTAATAATATGATTTAGATTGATAATAATAACAGTAATAAGTATAGTAATTGTCGTTCTATCGATAATATAAGCATAATATGGCTAATAATATGAGTTAGATTGATAATACTAAGAGTAGTGAGTATAGTAATTCTCGTTCTATCGATCATATAAGCATAATATGGCTAATAATATGAGTTAGATTGATAATAATAAGAGTAATGAGTATAGTAATTGTAGTTCTATCGATCATATCGGCATAATATGGTTAATAATATGAGTTAGATTCATAATAATAAGAGTAATAAGTATAGTAATTGTCGTTCTATCGATCATGTAAGCATAATATGGCTAATAATATGAGTTAGATTGATAATAATAAGAGTAATAAGTATAGTAATTGTCGTTCTCTCGATCATATAAGCATAATATGGCTAATAATATTAGTTAGATTGATAATAATAAGAGTAATGAGTATAGTAATTGTAGTTCTATCGATCATTTAAGCATAATATGGCTAATAATATGAGTTGGTTGATAATAATGAGAGTAATGAGTATAGTAATTGTGGTTCTATCGATCATATCTGCATAATATGGTTAATAATATGAGTTAGATTGATAATAATAGGAGTAGTAAGTATAGTATTTGTCGTTCTATCGATCATATAAGCATAATATGGCTAATAATATGAGTTAGATTGATAATAATAACAGTAATAAGTATAGTAATTGTCGTTCTATCGATAATATAAGCATAATATGTCTAATAATATGAGTTAGATTGATAATAATAACAGTAATAAGTATAGTAGTTGTCGTTCTATCGATAATATAACCATAATATGGCTAGTAATATGAGTTAGATTGATAATACTAAGAGTAGTGAGTATAGTAATTCTCGTTCTATCGATCATATAAGCGTAATATGGCTAATATTATGAGTTAGATTGATAATAATAAGAGTAATAACTACAGTAATTGACGTTCTATCGATCATATAAGCATAATAAGGCTAATAATATGAGTTAGAGTGATAATACTAAGAGTAGTGAGTATAGTAATTGTAGTTCTATCGATCATATCTGCATAATATGGTTAATAATATGAGTTAGATTGATAATAGTGAGTGCAATAAATATAGTAATTGATGTTCTATCGCTCATATTAGCACAATATGGCTAATAATATGAGTTAGATTGATAATAATAACAGTAATAAGTATAGTAATTGTCGTTCTATCGATAATATAAGCATAATATGGCTAATAATATGAGTTAGATTGATAATACTAAGAGTAGTGAGTATTGTAATTGTCGTTCTATCGATCATATAAGCATAATATGGCTAATAATATGAGTTAGATTGATAATAATAAGAGTAATAAGTATAGTATTTGTCGTTCTATCGATCATGTAAGCATAATATGGCTAATAATACGTGTTAGATTGATAATAATAAGAGTAATAAGTATAGTAATTGTCGTACTATCGATCATTTAAGCATAATATGGCTAATAATATGAGTTAGATTGATAATAATAACAGTAATAAGTATAGTAATTGTCGTTCTATCGATAATATAAGCCTACTATGGCTAATAATATGAGTTAGATTGATAATACTAAGAGTAGTGAGTATAGTAATTCTCGTTCTATCGATCATATAAGCATAATATGGCTAATAATATGAGTTAGATTGATAATAATAAGAGTAATGAGTATAGTAATTGTAGTTCTATCGATCATATCGGCATAATATGGTTAATAATATGAGTTAGATTCATAATATTAAGAGTAATAAGTATAGTAATTGTCGTTCTATCGATCATATAAGCATAATATGGCTAATAATATGAGTTAGATTGATAATACTAAGAGTAGTGAGTATAGTAATTCTCGTTCTATCGATCATATAAGCATAATATGGCTAATAATATGAGTTAGATTGATAATAATAAGAGTAATAACTACAGTAATTGTCGTTCTATCGATCATATAAGCATAATAAGGCTAATAATATGAGTTAGATTGATAATAACAAGAGTAATAAGTATAGTAATTGTCGTTCTCTGGATCATATAAGCATAATATGGCTAATAATATGAGTTAGATTGATAATACTAAGAGTAGTGAGTATAGTAATTCTCATTCTATCGATCATTTAAGCATAATATGGCTAATAATATGATTTAGATTGATAATAATAACAGTAATAAGTATAGTAATTGTCGTTCTATCGATAATATAAGCATAATATGGCTAATAATATGAGTTAGATTGATAATACTAAGAGTAGTGAGTATAGTAATTCTCGTTCTATCGATCATATAAGCATAATATGGCTAATAATATGAGTTAGATTGATAATAATAAGAGTAATGAGTATAGTAATTGTAGTTCTATCGATCATATCGGCATAATATGGTTAATAATATGAGTTAGATTCATAATAATAAGAGTAATAAGTATAGTAATTGTCGTTCTATCGATCATGTAAGCATAATATGGCTAATAATATGAGTTAGATTGATAATAATAAGAGTAATAAGTATAGTAATTGTCGTTCTCTCGATCATATAAGCATAATATGGCTAATAATATTAGTTAGATTGATAATAATAAGAGTAATGAGTATAGTAATTGTAGTTCTATCGATCATTTAAGCATAATATGGCTAATAATATGAGTTGGTTGATAATAATGAGAGTAATGAGTATAGTAATTGTGGTTCTATCGATCATATCTGCATAATATGGTTAATAATATGAGTTAGATTGATAATAATAGGAGTAGTAAGTATAGTATTTGTCGTTCTATCGATCATATAAGCATAATATGGCTAATAATATGAGTTAGATTGATAATAATAAGAGTAATGAGTATAGTAATTGTAGTTCTATCGATCATTTAAGCATAATATGTCTAATAATATGAGTTAGATTGATAATAATAACAGTAATAAGTATAGTAGTTGTCGTTCTATCGATAATATAACCATAATATGGCTAGTAATATGAGTTAGATTGATAATACTAAGAGTAGTGAGTATAGTAATTCTCGTTCTATCGATCATATAAGCGTAATATGGCTAATATTATGAGTTAGATTGATAATAATAAGAGTAATAACTACAGTAATTGACGTTCTATCGATCATATAAGCATAATAAGGCTAATAATATGAGTTAGAGTGATAATACTAAGAGTAGTGAGTATAGTAATTCTCATTCTATCGATCATATAAGCATAATATGGCTAATAATATGAGTTAGATTGATAATAATAACAGTAATAAGTATAGTAATTGTCGTTCTATCGATAATATAAGCATAATATGGCTAATAATATGAGTTAGATTGATAATACTAAGAGTAGTGAGTATAGTAATTGTCGTTCTATCGATCATATAAGCATAATATGGCTAATAATATGAGTTAGATTGATAATAATAAGAGTAATGAGTATAGTAATTGTAGTTCTATCGATCATATCGGCATAATATGGTTAATAATATGAGTTAGATTCATAATATTAAGAGTAATAAGTATAGTAATTGTCGTTCTATCGATCATATAAGCATAATATGGCTAATAATATGAATTAGATTGATATTACTAAGAGTAGTGAGTATAGTAATTCTCGTTCTATCGATCATATAAGCATAATATGGCTAATAATATGAGTTAGATTGATAATAATAACAGTAATAAGTATAGTAATTGTCGTTCTATCGATAATATAAGCATAATATGGCTAATAATATGAGTTAGATTGATAATACTAAGAGTAGTGAGTATAGTAATTCTCGTTCTATCGATCATATAAGCATAATATGGCTAATAATATGAGTTAGATTGATAATAATAAGAGTAATAACTACAGTAATTGTCGTTCTATCGATCATATAAGCATAATAAGGCTAATAATATGAGTTAGATTGATAATAATAAGAGTAATAAGTATAGTAATTGTCGTTCTCTGGATCATATAAGCATAATATGGCTAATAATATGAGTTAGATTGATAATACTAAGAGTAGTGAGTATAGTAATTCTCATTCTATCGATCATTTAAGCATAATATGGCTAATAATATGATTTAGATTGATAATAATAACAGTAATAAGTATAGTAATTGTCGTTCTATCGATAATATAAGCATAATATGGCTAATAATATGAGTTAGATTGATAATACTAAGAGTAGTGAGTATAGTAATTCTCGTTCTATCGATCATATAAGCATAATATGGCTAATAATATGAGTTAGATTGATAATAATAAGAGTAATGAGTATAGTAATTGTAGTTCTATCGATCATATCGGCATAATATGGTTAATAATATGAGTTAGATTCATAATAATAAGAGTAATAAGTATAGTAATTGTCGTTCTATCGATCATGTAAGCATAATATGGCTAATAATATGAGTTAGATTGATAATAATAAGAGTAATAAGTATAGTAATTGTCGTTCTCTCGATCATATAAGCATAATATGGCTAATAATATTAGTTAGATTGATAATAATAAGAGTAATGAGTATAGTAATTGTAGTTCTATCGATCATTTAAGCATAATATGGCTAATAATATGAGTTGGTTGATAATAATGAGAGTAATGAGTATAGTAATTGTGGTTCTATCGATCATATCTGCATAATATGGTTAATAATATGAGTTAGATTGATAATAATAGGAGTAGTAAGTATAGTATTTGTCGTTCTATCGATCATATAAGCATAATATGGCTAATAATATGAGTTAGATTGATAATAATAACAGTAATAAGTATAGTAATTGTCGTTCTATCGATAATATAAGCATAATATGTCTAATAATATGAGTTAGATTGATAATAATAACAGTAATAAGTATAGTAGTTGTCGTTCTATCGATAATATAACCATAATATGGCTAGTAATATGAGTTAGATTGATAATACTAAGAGTAGTGAGTATAGTAATTCTCGTTCTATCGATCATATAAGCGTAATATGGCTAATATTATGAGTTAGATTGATAATAATAAGAGTAATAACTACAGTAATTGACGTTCTATCGATCATATAAGCATAATAAGGCTAATAATATGAGTTAGAGTGATAATACTAAGAGTAGTGAGTATAGTAATTCTCATTCTATCGATCATATAAGCATAATATGGCTAATAATATGAGTTAGATTGATAATAATAACAGTAATAAGTATAGTAATTGTCGTTCTATCGATAATATAAGCATAATATGGCTAATAATATGAGTTAGATTGATAATACTAAGAGTAGTGAGTATAGTAATTGTCGTTCTATCGATCATATAAGCATAATATGGCTAATAATATGAGTTAGATTGATAATAATAAGAGTAATAAGTATAGTATTTGTCGTTCTATCGATCATGTAAGCATAATATGGCTAATAATACGTGTTAGATTGATAATAATAAGAGTAATAAGTATAGTAATTGTCGTACTATCGATCATTTAAGCATAATATGGCTAATAATATGAGTTAGATTGATAATAATAACAGTAATAAGTATAGTAATTGTCGTTCTATCGATAATATAAGCCTACTATGGCTAATAATATGAGTTAGATTGATAATACTAAGAGTAGTGAGTATAGTAATTCTCGTTCTATCGATCATATAAGCATAATATGGCTAATAATATGAGTTAGATTGATAATAATAAGAGTAATGAGTATAGTAATTGTAGTTCAATCGATCATATCGGCATAATATGGTTAATAATATGAGTTAGATTCATAATATTAAGAGTAATAAGTATAGTAATTGTCGTTCTATCGATCATATAAGCATAATATGGCTAATAATATGAGTTAGATTGATAATACTAAGAGTAGTGAGTATAGTAATTCTCGTTCTATCGATCATATAAGCATAATATGGCTAATAATATGAGTTAGATTGATAATAATAACAGTAATAAGTATAGTAATTGTCGTTCTATCGATAATATAAGCATAATATGGCTAATAATATGAGTTAGATTGATAATACTAAGAGTAGTGAGTATAGTAATTCTCGTTCTATCGATCATATAAGCATAATATGGCTAATAATATGAGTTAGATTGATAATAATAAGAGTAATAACTACAGTAATTGTCGTTCTATCGATCATATAAGCATAATAAGGCTAATAATATGAGTTAGATTGATAATAATAAGAGTAATAAGTATAGTAATTGTCGTTCTCTGGATCATATAAGCATAATATGGCTAATAATATGAGTTAGATTGATAATACTAAGAGTAGTGAGTATAGTAATTCTCATTCTATCGATCATTTAAGCATAATATGGCTAATAATATGATTTAGATTGATAATAATAACAGTAATAAGTATAGTAATTGTCGTTCTATCGATAATATAAGCATAATATGGCTAATAATATGAGTTAGATTGATAATACTAAGAGTAGTGAGTATAGTAATTCTCGTTCTATCGATCATATAAGCATAATATGGCTAATAATATGAGTTAGATTGATAATAATAAGAGTAATGAGTATAGTAATTGTAGTTCTATCGATCATATCGGCATAATATGGTTAATAATATGAGTTAGATTCATAATAATAAGAGTAATAAGTATAGTAATTGTCGTTCTATCGATCATGTAAGCATAATATGGCTAATAATATGAGTTAGATTGATAATAATAAGAGTAATAAGTATAGTAATTGTCGTTCTCTCGATCATATAAGCATAATATGGCTAATAATATTAGTTAGATTGATAATAATAAGAGTAATGAGTATAGTAATTGTAGTTCTATCGATCATTTAAGCATAATATGGCTAATAATATGAGTTGGTTGATAATAATGAAAGTAATGAGTATAGTAATTGTGGTTCTATCGATCATATCTGCATAATATGGTTAATAATATGAGTTAGATTGATAATAATAGGAGTAGTAAGTATAGTATTTGTCGTTCTATCGATCATATAAGCATAATATGGCTAATAATATGAGTTAGATTGATAATAATAAGAGTAATGAGTATAGTAATTGTAGTTCTATCGATCATTTAAGCATAATATGGCTAATAATATGAGTTAGATTGATAATAATAACAGTAATAAGTATAGTAATTGTCGTTCTATCGATAATATAAACATAATATGGCTAATAATATGAGTTAGAGTGATAATACTAAGAGTAGTGAGTATAGTAATTCTCATTCTATCGATCATATAAGCATAATATGGCTAATAATATGAGTTAGATTGATAATAATAACAGTAATAAGTATAGTAATTGTCGTTCTATCGATAATATAAGCATAATATGGCTAATAATATGAGTTAGATTGATAATACTAAGAGTAGTGAGTATAGTAATTCTCGTTCTATCGATCATATAAGCATAATATGGCTAATAATATGAGTTAGATTGATAATAATAAGAGTAATGAGTATAGTAATTGTAGTTCTATCGATCATATCGGCATAATATGGTTAATAATATGAGTTAGATTCATAATAATAAGAGTAATAAGTATAGTAATTGTCGCTCTATCGATCATATAAGCATAATATGGCTAATAATATGAGTTAGATTGATAATAATAAGAGTAATAAGTATAGTAATTGTCGTTCTCTCGATCATATAAGCATAATATGGCTAACAATATGAGTTAGATTGATAATAATAAGAGTAATGAGTATAGTAATTGTAGTTCTATGGATCATTTAAGCATAATATGGCTAATAATATGAGTTAGATTGATAATAATAAGAGTAATGAGTATAGTAATTCTCATTCTATCGATCATATAAGCATAATATGGCTAATAATATGAGTTAGATTGATAATAATAACAGTAATAAGTATAGTAATTGTCGTTCTATCGATAATATAAGCATAATATGGCTAATAATATGAGTTAGATTGATAATACTAAGAGTAGTGAGTATAGTAATTCTCATTCTATCGATCATATATGCATAATATGGCTAATAATATGAGTTAGATTGATAATAATAACAGTAATAAGTATAGTAATTGTCGTTCTATCGATAATATAAGCATAATATGGCTAATAATATGAGTTAGATTGATAATACTAAGAGTAGTGAGTATAGTAATTCTCGTTCTATCGATCATATAAGCATAATATGGCTAATAATATGAGTTAGATTGATAATAATAAGAGTAATGAGTATAGTAATTGTAGTTCTATCGATCATATCGTCATAATATGGTTAATAATATGAGTTAGATTCATAATAATAAGAGTAATAAGTATAGTAATTGTCGTTCTATCGATCATATAAGCATAATATGGCTAATAATATGAGTGAGATTGATAATAATAAGAGTAATAAGTATAGTATTTGTCGTTCTATCGATCGTATAAGCATAATATGGCTAATAATACGAGTTAGATTGATAATACTAAGAGTAGTGAGTATAGTAATTCTCGTTCTATCTATCATATAAGCATAATATGGCTAATAATATGAGTGAGATTGATAATAATAAGAGTAATAAGTATAGTATTTGTCGTTCTATCGATCATATAAGCATAATAAGGCTAATAATATGAGTTAGAGCGATAATACTAAGAGTAGTGAGTATAAAAATTCTCATTCTATCGATCATATAAGCATAATATGGCTAATAATATGAGTTAGATTGATAATAATAACAGTAATAAGTATAGTAATTGTCGTTCTATCGATAATATAAGCATAATATGGCTAATAATATGAGTTAGATTGATAATACTAAGAGTAGTGAGTATAGTAATTCTCGTTCTATCGATCATATAAGCATAATATGGCTAATAATATGAGTTAGATTGATAATAATAAGAGTAATAACTACAGTAATTGTCGTTCTATCGATAATATAAGCATAATATGGCTAATAATATGAGTTAGATTGATAATAATAAGAGTAATAACTACAGTAATTGTCGTTCTATCGATCATATAAGCATAATAAGACTAATAATATGAGTTAGAGTGATAATACTAAGAGTAGTGAGTATAGTAATTCTCATTCTATCGATCATATAAGCATAATATGGCTAATAATATGAGTTAGATTCATAATAATAAGAGTAATAAGTATAGTAATTGTCGTTCTATCGATCATATAAGCATAATATGGCTAATAATATGAGTTAGATTGATAATAATAAGAGTAATAAGTATAGTAATTGTCGTTCTCTCGATCATATAAGCATAATATGGCTAATAATATGAGTTAGATTGATAATAATAAGAGTAATGAGTATAGCAATTGTAGTTCTATCGATCATTTAAGCATAATATGGCTAATAATATGAGTTAGATTGATAATAATAAGAGTAATGAGTATAGTAATTGTAGTTCTATCGATCATATCTGCATAATATGGTTAATAATATGAGTTAGATTCATAATAATAAGAGTAGTAAGTATAGTATTTGTCGTTCTATCGATCATATAAGCATAATATGGCTAATAATATGAGGTAGATTGATAATAATAAGAGTAATAAGTATAGTAATTGTCGTTCTATCGATCATTTAAGCATAATATGGGTAATAATATGAGTCAGATTGATAATAATAACAGTAATAAGTATAGTAATTGTCGTTCTATCGATAATATAAGCATAATATGGCTAATAATATGAGTTAGATTGATAATACTAAGAGTAGTGAGTATAGTAATTCTCGTTCTATCGATCATATAAGCATAATATGGCTAATAATATGAGTTAGATTGATAATAATAAGAGTAATAAGTATAGTAATTGTCGTTCTATCGATAATATAAGCATAATATGGCTAATAATATGAGTTAGATTGATAATACTAAGAGTAGTGAGTATAGTAATTCTCGTCCTATCGATCATATAAGCATAATATGGCTAATAATATGAGTTAGATTGATAATAATAAGAGTAATGAGTATAGTAATTCTAGTTCTATCGATCATTTAAGCATAATATGGCTAATAATATGAGTTAGATTGATAATAATAAGAGTAATAAGTATAGTAATTGTCGTTCTCTCGATCATATAAGCATAATATGGCTAATAATATGAGTTAGAGTGATAATACTAAGAGTAGTGAGTATAGTAATTCTCATTCTATCGATCATATAAGCATAATATGGCTAATAATATGAGTTAGATTGATAATAATAACAGTAATAAGTATAGTAATTGTCGTTCTATCGATAATATAAGCATAATATGGCTAATAATATGAGTTAGATTGATAATAATAAGAGTAATGAGTATAGTAATTGTAGTTCTATCGATCATATCGTCATAATATGGTTAATAATATGAGTTAGATTCATAATAATAAGAGTAATAAGTATAGTAATTGTCGTTCTATCGATCATATAAGCATAATATGGCTAATAATATGAGTGAGATTGATAATAATAAGAGTAATAAGTATAGTATTTGTCGTTCTATCGATCGTATAAGCATAATATGGCTAATAATACGAGTTAGATTGATAATACTAAGAGTAGTGAGTATAGTAATTCTCGTTCTATCTATCATATAAGCATAATATGGCTAATAATATGAGTGAGATTGATAATAATAAGAGTAATAAGTATAGTATTTGTCGTTCTATCGATCATATAAGCATAATAAGGCTAATAATATGAGTTAGAGCGATAATACTAAGAGTAGTGAGTATAAAAATTCTCATTCTATCGATCATATAAGCATAATATGGCTAATAATATGAGTTAGATTGATAATAATAACAGTAATAAGTATAGTAATTGTCGTTCTATCGATAATATAAGCATAATATGGCTAATAATATGAGTTAGATTGATAATACTAAGAGTAGTGAGTATAGTAATTGTCGTTCTATCGATCATATAAGCATAATATGGCTAATAATATGAGTTAGATTGATAATACTAAGAGTAGTGAGTATAGTAATTGTCGTTCTATCGATCATATAAGCATAATATGGCTAATAATATGAGTTAGATTGATAATACTAAGAGTAGTGAGTATAGTAATTCTCGTTCTATCGATCATATAAGCATAATATGGCTAATAATATGAGTTAGATTGATAATAATAAGAGTAATAACTACAGTAATTGTCGTTCTATCGATCATATAAGCATAATAAGGCTAATAATATGAGTTAGAGTGATAATACTAAGAGTAGTGAGTATAAAAATTCTCATTCTATCGATCATATAAGCATAATATGGCTAATAATATGAGTTAGATTGATAATAATAACAGTAATAAGTATAGTAATTGTCGTTCTATCGATAATATAAGCATAATATGGCTAATAATATGAGTTAGATTGATAATAATAAGAGTAATGAGTATAGTAATTGTAGTTCTATCGATCATTTAAGCATAATATGTCTAATAATATGAGTTAGATTGATAATAATAACAGTAATAAGTATAGTAGTTGTCGTTCTATCGATAATATAACCATAATATGGCTAGTAATATGAGTTAGATTGATAATACTAAGAGTAGTGAGTATAGTAATTCTCGTTCTATCGATCATATAAGCGTAATATGGCTAATATTATGAGTTAGATTGATAATAATAAGAGTAATAACTACAGTAATTGACGTTCTATCGATCATATAAGCATAATAAGGCTAATAATATGAGTTAGAGTGATAATACTAAGAGTAGTGAGTATAGTAATTCTCATTCTATCGATCATATAAGCATAATATGGCTAATAATATGAGTTAGATTGATAATAATAACAGTAATAAGTATAGTAATTGTCGTTCTATCGATAATATAAGCATAATATGGCTAATAATATGAGTTAGATTGATAATACTAAGAGTAGTGAGTATAGTAATTGTCGTTCTATCGATCATATAAGCATAATATGGCTAATAATATGAGTTAGATTGATAATAATAAGAGTAATAAGTATAGTATTTGTCGTTCTATCGATCATGTAAGCATAATATGGCTAATAATACGTGTTAGATTGATAATAATAAGAGTAATAAGTATAGTAATTGTCGTACTATCGATCATTTAAGCATAATATGGCTAATAATATGAGTTAGATTGATAATAATAACAGTAATAAGTATAGTAATTGTCGTTCTATCGATAATATAAGCCTACTATGGCTAATAATATGAGTTAGATTGATAATACTAAGAGTAGTGAGTATAGTAATTCTCGTTCTATCGATCATATAAGCATAATATGGCTAATAATATGAGTTAGATTGATAATAATAAGAGGAATGAGTATAGTAATTGTAGTTCAATCGATCATATCGGCATAATATGGTTAATAATATGAGTTAGATTCATAATATTAAGAGTAATAAGTATAGTAATTGTCGTTCTATCGATCATATAAGCATAATATGGCTAATAATATGAGTTAGATTGATAATACTAAGAGTAGTGAGTATAGTAATTCTCGTTCTATCGATCATATAAGCATAATATGGCTAATAATATGAGTTAGATTGATAATAATAACAGTAATAAGTATAGTAATTGTCGTTCTATCGATAATATAAGCATAATATGGCTAATAATATGAGTTAGATTGATAATACTAAGAGTAGTGAGTATAGTAATTCTCGTTCTATCGATCATATAAGCATAATATGGCTAATAATATGAGTTAGATTGATAATAATAAGAGTAATAACTACAGTAATTGTCGTTCTATCGATCATATAAGCATAATAAGGCTAATAATATGAGTTAGATTGATAATAATAAGAGTAATAAGTATAGTAATTGTCGTTCTCTGGATCATATAAGCATAATATGGCTAATAATATGAGTTAGATTGATAATACTAAGAGTAGTGAGTATAGTAATTCTCATTCTATCGATCATTTAAGCATAATATGGCTAATAATATGATTTAGATTGATAATAATAACAGTAATAAGTATAGTAATTGTCGTTCTATCGATAATATAAGCATAATATGGCTAATAATATGAGTTAGATTGATAATACTAAGAGTAGTGAGTATAGTAATTCTCGTTCTATCGATCATATAAGCATAATATGGCTAATAATATGAGTTAGATTGATAATAATAAGAGTAATGAGTATAGTAATTGTAGTTCTATCGATCATATCGGCATAATATGGTTAATAATATGAGTTAGATTCATAATAATAAGAGTAATAAGTATAGTAATTGTCGTTCTATCGATCATGTAAGCATAATATGGCTAATAATATGAGTTAGATTGATAATAATAAGAGTAATAAGTATAGTAATTGTCGTTCTCCTCGATCATATAAGCATAATATGGCTAATAATATTAGTTAGATTGATAATAATAAGAGTAATGAGTATAGTAATTGTAGTTCTATCGATCATTTAAGCATAATATGGCTAATAATATGAGTTGGTTGATAATAATGAAAGTAATGAGTATAGTAATTGTGGGTTCTATCGATCATATCTGCATAATATGGTTAATAATATGAGTTAGATTGATAATAATAGGAGTAGTATGTATAGTATTTGTCGTTCTATCGATCATATAAGCATAATATGGCTAATAATATGAGTTAGATTGATAATAATAAGAGTAATGAGTATAGTAATTGTAGTTCTATCGATCATTTAAGCATAATATGGCTAATAATATGAGTTAGATTGATAATAATAACAGTAATAAGTATAGTAATTGTCGTTCTATCGATAATATAAACATAATATGGCTAATAATATGAGTTAGAGTGATAATACTAAGAGTAGTGAGTATAGTAATTCTCATTCTATCGATCATATAAGCATAATATGGCTAATAATATGAGTTAGATTGATAATAATAACAGTAATAAGTATAGTAATTGTCGTTCTATCGATAATATAAGCATAATATGGCTAATAATATGAGTTAGATTGATAATACTAAGAGTAGTGAGTATAGTAATTCTCGTTCTATCGATCATATAAGCATAATATGGCTAATAATATGAGTTAGATTGATAATAATAAGAGTAATGAGTATAGTAATTGTAGTTCTATCGATCATATCGGCATAATATGGTTAATAATATGAGTTAGATTCATAATAATAAGAGTAATAAGTATAGTAATTGTCGCTCTATCGATCATATAAGCATAATATGGCTAATAATATGAGTTAGATTGATAATAATAAGAGTAATAAGTATAGTAATTGTCGTTCTCTCGATCATATAAGCATAATATGGCTAATAATATGAGTTAGATTGATAATAATAAGAGTAATGAGTATAGCAATTGTAGTTCTATCGATCATTTAAGCATAATATGGCTAATAATATGAGTTAGATTGATAATAATAAGAGTAATGAGTATAGTAATTGTAGTTCTATCGATCATATCTGCATAATATGGTTAATAATATGAGTTAGATTCATAATAATAAGAGTAGTAAGTATAGTATTTGTCGTTCTATCGATCATATAAGCATAATATGGCTAATAATATGAGGTAGATTGATAATAATAAGAGTAATAAGTATAGTAATTGTCGTTCTATCGATCATTTAAGCATAATATGGGTAATAATATGAGTCAGATTGATAATAATAACAGTAATAAGTATAGTAATTGTCGTTCTATCGATAATATAAGCATAATATGGCTAATAATATGAGTTAGATTGATAATACTAAGAGTAGTGAGTATAGTAATTCTCGTTCTATCGATCATATAAGCATAATATGGCTAATAATATGAGTTAGATTGATAATAATAAGAGTAATAAGTATAGTAATTGTCGTTCTATCGATAATATAAGCATAATATGGCTAATAATATGAGTTAGATTGATAATACTAAGAGTAGTGAGTATAGTAATTCTCGTCCTATCGATCATATAAGCATAATATGGCTAATAATATGAGTTAGATTGATAATAATAAGAGTAATGAGTATAGTAATTCTAGTTCTATCGATCATTTAAGCATAATATGGCTAATAATATGAGTTAGATTGATAATAATAAGAGTAATAAGTATAGTAATTGTCGTTCTCTCGATCATATAAGCATAATATGGCTAATAATATGAGTTAGAGTGATAATACTAAGAGTAGTGAGTATAGTAATTCTCATTCTATCGATCATATAAGCATAATATGGCTAATAATATGAGTTAGATTGATAATAATAACAGTAATAAGTATAGTAATTGTCGTTCTATCGATAATATAAGCATAATATGGCTAATAATATGAGTTAGATTGATAATAATAAGAGTAATGAGTATAGTAATTGTAGTTCTATCGATCATATCGTCATAATATGGTTAATAATATGAGTTAGATTCATAATAATAAGAGTAATAAGTATAGTAATTGTCGTTCTATCGATCATATAAGCATAATATGGCTAATAATATGAGTTAGATTGATAATAATAACAGTAATAAGTATAGTAATTGTCGTTCTATCGATAATATAAGCATAATATGGCTAATAATATGAGTTAGATTGATAATACTAAGAGTAGTGAGTATAGTAATTGTCGTTCTATCGATCATATAAGCATAATATGGCTAATAATATGAGTTAGATTGATAATACTAAGAGTAGTGAGTATAGTAATTGTCGTTCTATCGATCATATAAGCATAATATGGCTAATAATATGAGTTAGATTGATAATACTAAGAGTAGTGAGTATAGTAATTCTCGTTCTATCGATCATATAAGCATAATATGGCTAATAATATGAGTTAGATTGATAATAATAAGAGTAATAACTACAGTAATTGTCGTTCTATCGATCATATAAGCATAATAAGGCTAATAATATGAGTTTGAGTGATAATACTAAGAGTAGTGAGTATAAAAATTCTCATTCTATCGATCATATAAGCATAATATGGCTAATAATATGAGTTAGATTGATAATAATAACAGTAATAAGTATAGTAATTGTCGTTCTATCGATAATATAAGCATAATATGGCTAATAATATGAGTTAGATTGATAATAATAAGAGTAATAACTACAGTAATTGTCGTTCTATCGATCATATAAGCATAATAAGACTAATAATATGAGTTAGAGTGATAATTCTAAGAGTAGTGAGTATAGTAATTCTCATTCTATCGATCATATAAGCATAATATGGCTAATAATATGAGTTAGATTCATAATAATAAGAGTAATAAGTATAGTAATTGTCGTTCTATCGATCATATAAGCATAATATGGCTAATAATATGAGTTAGATTGATAATAATAAGAGTAATAAGTATAGTAATTGTCGTTCTCTCGATCATATAAGCATAATATGGCTAATAATATGAGTTAGACTGATAATAATAAGAGTAATGAGTATAGCAATTGTAGTTCTATCGATCATTTAAGCATAATATGGCTAATAATATGAGTTAGATTGATAATAATAAGAGTAATGAGTATAGTAATTGTAGTTCTATCGATCATATCTGCATAATATGGTTAATAATATGAGTTAGATTCATAATAATAAGAGTAGTAAGTATAGTATTTGTCGTTCTATCGATCATATAAGCATAATATGGCTAATAATATGAGGTAGATTGATAATAATAAGAGTAATAAGTATAGTAATTGTCGTTCTATCGATCATTTAAGCATAATATGGGTAATAATATGAGTCAGATTGATAATAATAACAGTAATAAGTATAGTAATTGTCGTTCTATCGATAATATAAGCATAATATGGCTAATAATATGAGTTAGATTGATAATACTAAGAGTAGTGAGTATAGTAATTCTCGTTCTATCGATCATATAAGCATAATATGGCTAATAATATGAGTTAGATTGATAATAATAAGAGTAATAAGTATAGTAATTGTCGTTCTATCGATAATATAAGCATAATATGGCTAATAATATGAGTTAGATTGATAATACTAAGAGTAGTGAGTATAGTAATTCTCGTTCTATCGATCATATAAGCATAATATGGCTAATAATATGAGTTAGATTGATAATAATAAGAGTAATGAGTATAGTAATTCTAGTTCTATCGATCATTTAAGCATAATATGGCTAATAATATGAGTTAGATTGATAATAATAAGAGTAATAAGTATAGTAATTGTCGTTCTCTCGATCATATAAGCATAATATGGCTAATAATATGAGTTAGAGTGATAATACTAAGAGTAGTGAGTATAGTAATTCTCATTCTATCGATCATATAAGCATAATATGGCTAATAATATGAGTTAGATTGATAATAATAACAGTAATAAGTATAGTAATTGTCGTTCTATCGATAATATAAGCATAATATGGCTAATAATATGAGTTAGATTGATAATACTAAGAGTAGTGAGTATAGTAATTGTCGTTCTATCGATCATATAAGCATAATATGGCTAATAATATGAGTTAGATTGATAATAGTAAGAGTAATAAGTATAGTATTTGTCGTTCTATCGATCATATAAGCATAATATGGCTAATAATACGAGTTAGATTGATAATAATAAGAGTAATAAGTATAGTAATTGCCGTTCTATCGATCATTTAAGCATAATATGGCTAATAATATGAGTTAGATTGATAATAATAACAGTAATAAGTATAGTAATTGTCGTTCTATCGATAATATAAGCATAATATGGTTAATAATATGAGTTAGATTGATAATAATAAGAGTAATAAGTATAGTATTTGTCGTTCTATCGATCATATAAGCATAATATGGCTAATAATATGAGTTAGATTGACAATAATAAGAGTAATAAGTATAGTAATTGTCGTTCTATCGATCATTTGAGCATGGTATGGCTAATAATATGAGTTAGATTGATAATAATAACAGTAATAGGTATTGTAATTGTCGTTCTATCGATAATATAAGCATAATATGGCTAATAATATGAGTTAGATTGATAATACTAAGAGTAGTGAGTATAGTAATTCTCGTTCTATCGATCATATAAGCATAATATGGCTAATAATATGAGTTAGATTGATAACAATAAGAGTAACAAGTTTAGTAATTGTCGTTCTATCGATCATATAAGCATAATATGGCTAATAATATGAGTTAGATTGATAATACTAAGAGTAGTGAGTATAGTAATTCTCGTTCTATCGATCATATAAGCATAATATGGCTAATAATATGAGTTAGATTGATAATAATAAGAGTAATGAGTATAGAAATTGTAGTTCTAACTATCATTTAGTCATAATATGGCTAATAATATGAGTTAGATTGATAATAATAAGAGTAATAAGTATAGTATTTGTCGTTCTATCGATCATATAAGCATAATATGGCTAACAATACGAGTTAGATTGATAATAATAAGAGTAATAAATACAGTAATTGTCGTTCTATCGATCATATAAGCATAATAAGGCTAATAATATGAGTTAGAGTGATAATACTAAGAGTAGTGAGTATAGTAATTCTCATTCTATCGATCATATAAGCATAATATGGCTAAAAATACGAGTTAGATTGATAATAATAAGAGTAATAAGTATAGTAATGGTCGTTCTATCGATCATTTAAGCATAATATGGCTAATAATATGAGTTAGATTGATAATAATAAGAGTAATAAGTATAGTAATTGTCGTTCTCTCGATCATATAAGCATAATATGGCTAATAATATGAGTTAGAGTGATAATACTAAGAGTAGTGAGTATAGTAATTCTCATTCTATCGATCATATAAGCATAATATGGCTAATAATATGAGTTAGATTGATAATAATAACAGTAATAAGTATAGTAATTGTCGTTCTATCGATAATATAAGCATAATATGGCTAATAATATGAGTTAGATTGATAATAATAAGAGTAATGAGTATAGTAATTGTAGTTCTATCGATCATATCGTCATAATATGGTTAATAATATGAGTTAGATTCATAATAATAAGAGTAATAAGTATAGTAATTGTCGTTCTATCGATCATATAAGCATAATATGGCTAATAATATGAGTTAGATTGATAATAATAACAGTAATAAGTATAGTAATTGTCGTTCTATCGATAATATAAGCATAATATGGCTAATAATATGAGTTAGATTGATAATACTAAGAGTAGTGAGTATAGTAATTGTCGTTCTATCGATCATATAAGCATAATATGGCTAATAATATGAGTTAGATTGATAATACTAAGAGTAGTGAGTATAGTAATTGTCGTTCTATCGATCATATAAGCATAATATGGCTAATAATATGAGTTAGATTGATAATACTAAGAGTAGTGAGTATAGTAATTCTCGTTCTATCGATCATATAAGCATAATATGGCTAATAATATGAGTTAGATTGATAATAATAAGAGTAATAACTACAGTAATTGTCGTTCTATCGATCATATAAGCATAATAAGGCTAATAATATGAGTTTGAGTGATAATACTAAGAGTAGTGAGTATAAAAATTCTCATTCTATCGATCATATAAGCATAATATGGCTAATAATATGAGTTAGATTGATAATAATAACAGTAATAAGTATAGTAATTGTCGTTCTATCGATAATATAAGCATAATATGGCTAATAATATGAGTTAGATTGATAATAATAAGAGTAATAACTACAGTAATTGTCGTTCTATCGATCATATAAGCATAATAAGACTAATAATATGAGTTAGAGTGATAATTCTAAGAGTAGTGAGTATAGTAATTCTCATTCTATCGATCATATAAGCATAATATGGCTAATAATATGAGTTAGATTCATAATAATAAGAGTAATAAGTATAGTAATTGTCGTTCTATCGATCATATAAGCATAATATGGCTAATAATATGAGTTAGATTGATAATAATAAGAGTAATAAGTATAGTAATTGTCGTTCTCTCGATCATATAAGCATAATATGGCTAATAATATGAGTTAGACTGATAATAATAAGAGTAATGAGTATAGCAATTGTAGTTCTATCGATCATTTAAGCATAATATGGCTAATAATATGAGTTAGATTGATAATAATAAGAGTAATGAGTATAGTAATTGTAGTTCTATCGATCATATCTGCATAATATGGTTAATAATATGAGTTAGATTCATAATAATAAGAGTAGTAAGTATAGTATTTGTCGTTCTATCGATCATATAAGCATAATATGGCTAATAATATGAGGTAGATTGATAATAATAAGAGTAATAAGTATAGTAATTGTCGTTCTATCGATCATTTAAGCATAATATGGGTAATAATATGAGTCAGATTGATAATAATAACAGTAATAAGTATAGTAATTGTCGTTCTATCGATAATATAAGCATAATATGGCTAATAATATGAGTTAGATTGATAATACTAAGAGTAGTGAGTATAGTAATTCTCGTTCTATCGATCATATAAGCATAATATGGCTAATAATATGAGTTAGATTGATAATAATAAGAGTAATAAGTATAGTAATTGTCGTTCTATCGATAATATAAGCATAATATGGCTAATAATATGAGTTAGATTGATAATACTAAGAGTAGTGAGTATAGTAATTCTCGTTCTATCGATCATATAAGCATAATATGGCTAATAATATGAGTTAGATTGATAATAATAAGAGTAATGAGTATAGTAATTCTAGTTCTATCGATCATTTAAGCATAATATGGCTAATAATATGAGTTAGATTGATAATAATAAGAGTAATAAGTATAGTAATTGTCGTTCTCTCGATCATATAAGCATAATATGGCTAATAATATGAGTTAGAGTGATAATACTAAGAGTAGTGAGTATAGTAATTCTCATTCTATCGATCATATAAGCATAATATGGCTAATAATATGAGTTAGATTGATAATAATAACAGTAATAAGTATAGTAATTGTCGTTCTATCGATAATATAAGCATAATATGGCTAATAATATGAGTTAGATTGATAATACTAAGAGTAGTGAGTATAGTAATTGTCGTTCTATCGATCATATAAGCATAATATGGCTAATAATATGAGTTAGATTGATAATAGTAAGAGTAATAAGTATAGTATTTGTCGTTCTATCGATCATATAAGCATAATATGGCTAATAATACGAGTTAGATTGATAATAATAAGAGTAATAAGTATAGTAATTGCCGTTCTATCGATCATTTAAGCATAATATGGCTAATAATATGAGTTAGATTGATAATAATAACAGTAATAAGTATAGTAATTGTCGTTCTATCGATAATATAAGCATAATATGGTTAATAATATGAGTTAGATTGATAATAATAAGAGTAATAAGTATAGTATTTGTCGTTCTATCGATCATATAAGCATAATATGGCTAATAATATGAGTTAGATTGACAATAATAAGAGTAATAAGTATAGTAATTGTCGTTCTATCGATCATTTGAGCATGGTATGGCTAATAATATGAGTTAGATTGATAATAATAACAGTAATAGGTATTGTAATTGTCGTTCTATCGATAATATAAGCATAATATGGCTAATAATATGAGTTAGATTGATAATACTAAGAGTAGTGAGTATAGTAATTCTCGTTCTATCGATCATATAAGCATAATATGGCTAATAATATGAGTTAGATTGATAACAATAAGAGTAACAAGTTTAGTAATTGTCGTTCTATCGATCATATAAGCATAATATGGCTAATAATATGAGTTAGATTGATAATACTAAGAGTAGTGAGTATAGTAATTCTCGTTCTATCGATCATATAAGCATAATATGGCTAATAATATGAGTTAGATTGATAATAATAAGAGTAATGAGTATAGAAATTGTAGTTCTAACTATCATTTAGTCATAATATGGCTAATAATATGAGTTAGATTGATAATAATAAGAGTAATAAGTATAGTATTTGTCGTTCTATCGATCATATAAGCATAATATGGCTAACAATACGAGTTAGATTGATAATAATAAGAGTAATAAATACAGTAATTGTCGTTCTATCGATCATATAAGCATAATAAGGCTAATAATATGAGTTAGAGTGATAATACTAAGAGTAGTGAGTATAGTAATTCTCATTCTATCGATCATATAAGCATAATATGGCTAAAAATACGAGTTAGATTGATAATAATAAGAGTAATAAGTATAGTAATGGTCGTTCTATCGATCATTTAAGCATAATATGGCTAATAATATGAGTTAGATTGATAATAATAAGAGTAATGAGTATAGTAATTGTAGTTCTATCGATCATATCTGCATAATATTGTTAATAATATGAGTTAGATTGATAATAATAAGAGTAATAAGTATAGTAATTGTCGTTCTATCGATCATATCTGCATAATATGGTTAATAATATGAGTTAGATTGATAATAGTGAGTGTAATAAGTATAGTGAATGTCGTTCTATCGATAATATCAGCATAATATGGGTAATAATATGAGTTCGATTGACAATAATAAGCGTAATAAGTATAGTAATTGTCGTTCTATCGATCATTTAAGCATAATATGGCTAATAATACGAGTTAGATTGATAATAATAAGAGTAATAACTACAGTAATTGTCGTTCTCTCAATCATATAAGCATAATATGGCTAATAATATGAGTCAGATTGATAATAATAAGAGTAATGAGTATAGTATTTGTCGTTCTATCGATCATATAAGCATAATATGCCTAATAATACGAGTTGGATTGATAATAATAAGCGTAATAAGTAGAGTAATTGTCGTTCTACCGATCATTTAAGCATAATATGGCTAATAATATGAGTTAGATTGATAATAATAACAGTAATAAGTATAGTAATTGTCGTTCTATCGATAATATAAGCATAATATGGCTAATAATATGAGTTAGATTGATAATACTAAGAGTAGTGAGTATAGTAATTGTCGTTCTATCGATCATATAAGCATAATATGGCTAATAATATGAGTTAGATTGATAATACTAAGAGTAGTGATTATAGTAATTCTCGTTCTATCGATCATATAAGCATAATATGGCTAATAATATGAGTTAGATTGATAATAATAAGAGTAATGAGTATAGTAATTGTAGTTCTATCGATCATTTAAGCATAATATGGCTAATAATATGAGTTAGATTGATAATAATAAGAGTAATGAGTATAGCAATTGTAGTTCTATCGATCATTTAAGCATAATATGGCTAATAATATGAGTTAGATTGATAATAATAAGAGTAATGAGTATAGTAATTGTAGTTCTATCGATCATATCTGCATAATATGGTTAATAATATGAGTTAGATTCATAATAATAAGAGTAGTAAGTATAGTATTTGTCGTTCTATCGATCATATAAGCATAATATGGCTAATAATATGAGGTAGATTGATAATAATAAGAGTAATAAGTATAGTAATTGTCGTTCTATCGATCATTTAAGCATAATATGGGTAATAATATGAGTCAGATTGATAATAATAACAGTAATAAGTATAGTAATTGTCGTTCTATCGATAATATAAGCATAATATGGCTAATAATATGAGTTAGATTGATAATACTAAGAGTAGTGAGTATAGTAATTCTCGTTCTATCGATCATATAAGCATAATATGGCTAATAATATGAGTTAGATTGATAATAATAAGAGTAATAAGTATAGTAATTGTCGTTCTATCGATAATATAAGCATAATATGGCTAATAATATGAGTTAGATTGATAATACTAAGAGTAGTGAGTATAGTAATTCTCGTTCTATCGATCATATAAGCATAATATGGCTAATAATATGAGTTAGATTGATAATAATAAGAGTAATGAGTATAGTAATTCTAGTTCTATCGATCATTTAAGCATAATATGGCTAATAATATGAGTTAGATTGATAATAATAAGAGTAATAAGTATAGTAATTGTCGTTCTCTCGATCATATAAGCATAATATGGCTAATAATATGAGTTAGAGTGATAATACTAAGAGTAGTGAGTATAGTAATTCTCATTCTATCGATCATATAAGCATAATATGGCTAATAATATGAGTTAGATTGATAATAATAACAGTAATAAGTATAGTAATTGTCGTTCTATCGATAATATAAGCATAATATGGCTAATAATATGAGTTAGATTGATAATACTAAGAGTAGTGAGTATAGTAATTGTCGTTCTATCGATCATATAAGCATAATATGGCTAATAATATGAGTTAGATTGATAATAGTAAGAGTAATAAGTATAGTATTTGTCGTTCTATCGATCATATAAGCATAATATGGCTAATAATACGAGTTAGATTGATAATAATAAGAGTAATAAGTATAGTAATTGTCGTTCTATCGATCATTTAAGCATAATATGGCTAATAATATGAGTTAGATTGATAATAATAACAGTAATAAGTATAGTAATTGTCGTTCTATCGATAATATAAGCATAATATGGTTAATAATATGAGTTAGATTGATAATAATAAGAGTAATAAGTATAGTATTTGTCGTTCTATCGATCATATAAGCATAATATGGCTAATAATATGAGTTAGATTGATAATAATAAGAGTAATAAGTATAGTAATTGTCGTTCTATCGATCATTTGAGCATGATATGGCTAATAATATGAGTTAGATTGATAATAATAACAGTAATAGGTATTGTAATTGTTCTATCGATAATATAAGCATAATATGGCTAATAATATGAGTTAGATTGATAATACTAAGAGTAGTGAGTATAGTAATTCTCGTTCTATCGATCATATAAGCATAATGTGGCTAATAATATGAGTTAGATTGATAACAATAAGAGTAACAAGTTTAGTAATTGTCGTTCTATCGATCATATAAGCATAATATGGCTAATAATATGAGTTAGATTGATAATACTAAGAGTAGTGAGTATAGTAATTCTCGTTCTATCGATCATATAAGCATAATATGGCTAATAATATGAGTTAGATTGATAATAATAAGAGTAATGAGTATAGAAATTGTAGTTCTAACGATCATTTAAGCATAATATGGCTAATAATATGAGTTAGATTGATAATAATAAGAGTAATAAGTATAGTATTTGTCGTTCTATCGATCATATAAGCATAATATGGCTAACAATACGAGTTAGATTGATAATAATAAGAGTAATAAATACAGTAATTGTCGTTCTATCGATCATATAAGCATAATAAGGCTAATAATATGAGTTAGAGTGATAATACTAAGAGTAGTGAGTATAGTAATTCTCATTCTATCGATCATATAAGCATAATATGGCTAATAATACGAGTTAGATTGATAATAATAAGAGTAATAAGTATAGTAATGGTCGTTCTATCGATCATTTAAGCATAATATGGCTAATAATATGAGTTAGATTGATAATAATAAGAGTAATGAGTATAGTAATTGTAGTTCTATCGATCATATCTGCATAATATTGTTAATAATATGAGTTAGATTGATAATAATAAGAGTAATAAGTATAGTAATTGTCGTTCTATCGATCATATCTGCATAATATGGTTAATAATATGAGTTAGATTGATAATAGTGAGTGTAATAAGTATAGTGAATGTCGTTCTATCGATAATATCAGCATAATATGGGTAATAATATGAGTTCGATTGACAATAATAAGCGTAATAAGTATAGTAATTGTCGTTCTATCGATCATTTAAGCATAATATGGCTAATAATATGAGTTAGATTGATAATAATAAGAGTAATAACTACAGTAATTGTCGTTCTCTCAATCATATAAGCATAATATGGCTAATAATATGAGTTAGATTGATAATAATAAGAGTAATGAGTATAGTATTTGTCGTTCTATCGATCATATAAGCATAATATGCCTAATAATACGAGTTGGATTGATAATAATAAGCGTAATAAGTATAGTAATTGTCGTTCTACCGATCATTTAAGCATAATATGGCTAATAATATGAGTTAGATTGATAATAATAACAGTAATAAGTATAGTAATTGTCGTTCTATCGATAATATAAGCATAATATGGCTAATAATATGAGTTAGATTGATAATACTAAGAGTAGTGAGTATAGTAATTGTCGTTCTATCGATCATATAAGCATAATATGCCTAATAATACGAGTTAGATTGATAATTATAAGCGTAATAAGTATAGTAATTGTCGTTCTATCGATCATATAAGCATAATATGCCTAATAATACGAGTTAGATTGATAATAATAAGCGTAATAAGTATAGTAATTGTCGTTCTACCGATCATTTAAGCATAATATGGCTAATAATATGAGTTAGATTGATAATAATAACAGTAATAAGTATAGTAATTGTCGTCCTATCGATAATATAAGCATAATATGGCTAATAATATGAGTTAGATTGATAATAATAACAGTAATAAGTATAGTAATTGTCGTTCTATCGATAATATAAGCATAATATGGCTAATAATATGAGTTAGATTGATAATACTAAGAGTAGTGAGTATAGTAATTCTCGTTCTATCGATCATATAAGCATAATAAGGCTAATAATATGAGTTAGAGTGATAATACTAAGAGTAGTGAGTAAAGTAATTCTCATTCTATCGATCATATAAGCATAATATGGCTAATAATATGAGTTAGATTGATAATAATAAGAGTAATGGGTATAGCAATTGTAGTTCTATCGATCATATCTGCATAATATGGTTAATAATATGAGTTAGATTCATAATAATAAGAGTAATAAGTATAGTAATTGTCGTTCTATCGATCATATAAGCATAATATGGCCAATAATATGAGTTAGATTGATAATACTAAGAGTAGTGAGTATAGTAATTCTCGTTCTATCGATCATATAAGCATAATATGGCTAATAATATGAGTTAGATTGATAATAATAAGAGTAATGAGTGTAGTAATTGTAGTTCTATCGACCATTTAAGCATAATATGGCTAATAATATGAGTCAGATTGATAATAATAACAGTAATAAGTATAGTAATTGTCGTTCTATCGATAATATAAGCATAAAGAGCTAATAATATGAGTTAGATTTATAATAATAAGAGTAATAAGTATAGTAACTGTCGTTCTATCGATCATGTAAGCACAATATGGCTAATAATATGAGTTAGATTGATAATAATAAGAGTAATGGGTATAGTAATTGTAGTTCTATCGATCATATCTGCATAATATGGTTAATAATATGAGTTAGATTCATAATAATAAGAGTAATAAGTATAGTAATTGTCGTTCTATCGATCATATAAGCATAATATGGCCAATAATATGAGTTAGATTGATAATACTAAGAGTAGTGAGTATAGTAGTTCTCGTTCTATCGATCATATAAGCATAATATGGCTAATAATATGAGTTAGATTGATAATACTAAGAGTAGTGAGTATAGTAATTCTCGTTCTATCGATCATATAAGCATAATATGGCTAATAATATGAGTTAGATTGATAATAATAAGCGTAATAAGTATAGTAATTGTCGTTCTATCGATCATTTAAGCATAATATGGCTAATAATATGAGTTAGATTGTTAATAATAAGAGTAATAACTACAGTAATTGTCGTTCTCTCGATCATATAAGCATAATATGGCTAATAATATGAGTTAGAGTGATAATACTAAGAGTAGTGAGTATAGTAATTCTCATTCTATCGATCATATAAGCATAATATGGCTAATAATATGAGTTAGATTGATAATAATAACAGTAATAAGTATAGTAATTGTCGTTCTATCGATAATATAAGCATAATATGGCTAATAATATGAGTTAGATTGATTATACTAAGAGTAGTGAGTATAGTAATTCTCGTTCTATCGATCATACAAGCATAATATGGCTAATAATATGAGTTAGATTGATAATAATAAGAGTAATGAGTATAGTAATTGTAGTTCTATCGACCACTTAAGCATAATATGGCTAATAATATGAGTCAGATTGATAATAATAACAGTAATAAGTATAGTAATTGTAGTTCTATCGATAATATAAGCATAATATGGCTAATAATATGAGTTAGATTGATAATAATAAGAGTAATAAGTATAGTAATTGTCGTTCTATCGATCATTTAAGCATAATATGGCTAATAATATGAGTCAGATTGATAATAATAACAGCAATAAGTATAGTAATTGTCGTTCTATCGATAATATAAGCATAATATGGCTAATAATATGAGTTAGATTGATAATAATAACAGTAATAAGTATAGTAATTGTCGTTCTATCGATAATATAAGCATAATATGGCTAATAATATGAGTTAGATTGATAATACTAAGAGTAGTGAGTATAGTAATTGTCGTTCTATCGATCATATAAGCATAATATGCCTAATAATACGAGTTAGATTGATAATAATAAGCGTAATAAGTATAGTAATTGTCGTTCTATCGATCATATAAGCATAATATGCCTAATAATACGAGTTAGAGTGATAATACTAAGAGTAGTGAGTAAAGTAATTCTCATTCTATCGATCATAAGAGCATAATATGGCTAATAATATGAGTTAGATTGATAATAATAAGAGTAATGGGTATAGTAATTGTAGTTCTATCGATCATATCTGCATAATATGGTTAATAATATGAGTTAGATTCATAATAATAAGAGTAATAAGTATAGTAATTGTCGTTCTATCGATAATATGAGCATAATATGGCTAATAATATGAGTTAGATTGATAATACTAAGAGTAGTGAGTATAGTAATTCTCGTTCTATCGATCATATAAGCATAATATGGCTAATAATATGAGTTAGATTGATAATAATAAGAGTAATGAGTGTAGTAATTGTAGTTCTATCGACCATTTAAGCATAATATGGCTAATAATATGAGTCAGATTGATAATAATAACAGTAATAAGTATAGTAATTGTCGTTCTATCGATAATATAAGCATAAAGAGCTAATAATATGAGTTAGATTTATAATAATAAGAGTAATAAGTATAGTAACTGTCGTTCTATCGATCATGTAAGCACAATATGGCTAATAATATGAGTTAGATTGATAATAATAAGAGTAATAAGTATAGTAATTGTCGTTCTATCGATCATATCTGCATAATATGGTTAATAATATGAGTTAGATTGATAATAATAAGAGTAATAAGTATAGTAATTGTCGTTATATCGATCATATAACCATAATATGGCTAATAGCATGAGTTGGATTGATAATAATAAGAGTAATGAGTATAGTAATTGTAGTTCTATCGATCATATCTGCATAATATGGTTAATAATATGAGTTAGATTGATAATAGTGAGTGCAATAAATATAGTAATTGATGTTCTATCGCTCATATTAGCACAATATGGCTAATAATATGAGTTAGATTGATAATAATAACAGTAATAAGTATAGTAATTGTCGTTCTATCGATAATATAAGCATAATATGGCTAATAATATGAGTTAGATTGATAATACTAAGAGTAGTGAGTATTGTAATTGTCGTTCTATCGATCATATAAGCATAATATGGTTAATAATATGAGTTAGATTGATAATAATAAGAGTAATAAGTATAGTATTTGTCGTTCTATCGATCATATAAGCATAATATGGCTAATAATACGAGTTATATTGATAATAATAAGAGTAATAAGTATAGTAATTGTCTTTCTATCGATCATTTAAGCATAATATGGCTAATAATATGAGTTAGATTGATAATAATAAGAGTAATAAGTATAGTAATTGTCGTTCTATCGATCATTTAAGCATAATATGGCTAATAATATGAGTTAGGTTGATAATAATAACAGTAATAAGTATAGTAATTGTCGTTCTATCGATAATATGAGCATAATATGGCTAATAATATGAGTTAGATTGATAATACTAAGAGTAGTGAGTATAGTAATTCTCGTTCTATCGATCATATAAGCATAAAGAGCTAATAATATGAGTTAGATTTATAATAATAAGTGTAATAAGTATAGTAACTGTCGTTCTATCGATCATGTAAGCACAATATGGCTAATAATATGAGTTAGATTGATAATAATAAGAGTAATAAGTATAGTAATTGTCGTTCTATCGATCATATCTGCATAATATGGTTAATAATATGAGTTAGATTGATAATAATAAGAGTAATAAGTATAGTAATTGTCGTTATATCGATCATATAACCATAATATGGCTAATAGCATGAGTTGAATTGATAATAATAAGAGTAATGAGTATAGTAATTGTAGTTCTATCGATCATATCTGCATAATATGGTTAATAATATGAGTTAGATTGATAATAGTGAGTGTAATAAATATAGTAATTGATGTTCTATCGCTCATATTAGCACAATATGGCTAATAATATGAGTTAGATTGATAATAATAACAGTAATAAGTATAGTAATTGTCGTTCTATCGATCATATAAGCATAATATGGTTAATAATATGAGTTAGATTGATAATAATAAGAGTAATAAGTATAGTATTTGTCGTTCTATCGATCATATAAGCATAATATGGCTAATAATACGAGTTAGATTGATAATAATAAGAGTAATAAGTATAGAAATTGTCTTTCTATCGATCATTTAAGCATAATATGGCTAATAATATGAGTTAGATTGATAATAATAAGAGTAATAAGTATAGTAATTGTCGTTCTATCGATCATATCTGCATAATATGGTTAATAATATGAGTTAGATTGATAATAGTGAGTGTAATAAGTATAGTGAATGTCGTTCTATCGATAATATCAGCATAATATGGGTAATAATATGAGTTCGATTGACAATAATAAGCGTAATAAGTATAGTAATTGTCGTTCTATCGATCATTTAAGCATAATATGGCTAATAATATGAGTTAGATTGATAATAATAAGAGTAATAACTACAGTAATTGTCGTTCTCTCAATCATATAAGCATAATATGGCTAATAATATGAGTTAGATTGATAATAATAAGAGTAATGAGTATAGTATTTGTCGTTCTATCGATCATATAAGCATAATATGCCTAATAATACGAGTTGGATTGATAATAATCAGCGTAATAAGTATAGTAATTGTCGTTCTACCGATCATTTAAGCATAATATGGCTAATAATATGAGTTAGATTGATAATAATAACAGTAATAAGTATAGTAATTGTCGTTCTATCGATAATATAAGCATAATATGGCTAATAATATGAGTTAGATTGATAATACTAAGAGTAGTGAGTATAGTAATTGTCGTTCTATCGATCATATAAGCATAATATGGCTAATAATATGAGTTAGATTGATAATACTAAGAGTAGTGAGTATAGTAATTCTCGTTCTATAGATCATATAAGCATAATATGGCTAATAATATGAGTTAGATTGATAATAATAAGAGTAATGAGTATGGTAATTGTAGTTCTATCGATCATTTAAGCATAATATGGCTAATAATATGAGTTAGATTGATAATAATAACAGTAATAAGTATAGTAATTGTCGTTCTATCGATAATATAACCATAATATGGCTAGTAATATGAGTTAGATTGATAATACTAAGAGTAGTGAGTATAGAAATTCTCGTTCTATCGATCATATAAGCATAATATGGCTAATAATATGAGTTAGATTGATAATAATAAGAGTAATAACTACAGTAATTGTCGTTCTATCGATCATATAAGCATAATAAGACTAATAATATGAGTTAGAGTGATAATACTAAGAGTAGTGAGTATAGTAATTCTCATTCTATCGATCATATAAGAATAATATGGCTAATAATATGAGTTAGATTCATAATAATAAGAGTAATAAGTATAGTAATTGTCGTTCTATCGATCATATAAGCATAATATGGCTAATAATATGAGTTAGATTGATAATAATAAGAGTAATAAGTATAGTAATTGTCGTTCTCTCGATCATATAAGCATAATATGGCTAATAATATGAGTTAGATTGATAATAATAAGAGTAATGAGTATAGCAATTGTAGTTCTATCGATCATTTAAGCATAATATGGCTAATAATATGAGTTAGATTGATAATAATAAGAGTAATGAGTATAGTAATTGTAGTTCTATCGATCATATCTGCATAATATGGTTAATAATATGAGTTAGATTCATAATAATAAGAGTAGTAAGTATAGTAATTGTCGTTCTATCGATAATATAAGCATAATATGGCTAATAATATGAGTTAGATTGATAATACTAAGAGTAGTGAGTATAGTAATTCTCGTTCTATCGATCATATAAGCATAATATGGCTAATAATATGAGTTAGAGTGATAATACTAAGAGTAGTGAGTATAGTAATTCTCATTCTATCGATCATATAAGCATAATATGGCTAATAATATGAGTTAGATTGATAATAACAACAGTAATAAGTATAGTAATTGTCGTTCTATCGATAATATAAGCATAATATGGCTAATAATATGAGTTAGATTGATAATACTAAGAGTAGTGAGTATAGTAATTGTCGTTCTATCGATCATATAAGCATAATATGGCTAATAATATGAGTTAGATTGATAATAGTAAGAGTAATAAGTATAGTATTTGTCGTTCTATCGATCATATAAGCATAATATGGCTAATAATACGAGTTAGATTGATAATAATAAGAGTAATAAGTATAGTAATTGCCGTTCTATCGATCATTTAAGCATAATATGGCTAATAATATGAGTTAGATTGATAATAATAACAGTAATAAGTATAGTAATTGTCGTTCTATCGATAATATAAGCATAATATGGTTAATAATATGAGTTATATTGATAATAATAAGAGTAATAAGTATAGTATTTGTCGTTCTATCGATCATATAAGCATAATATGGCTAATAATATGAGTTATATTGATAATAATAAGAGTAATAAGTATAGTAATTGTCGTTCTATCGATCATTTGAGCATGGTATGGCTAATAATATGAGTTAGATTGATAATAATAACAGTAATAGGTATTGTAATTGTCGTTCTATCGATAATATAAGCATAATATGGCTAATAATATGAGTTAGATTGATAATACTAAGAGTAGTGAGTATAGTAATTCTCGTTCTATCGATCATATAAGCATAATATGGCTAATAATATGAGTTAGATTGATAACAATAAGAGTAACAAGTTTAGTAATTGTCGTTCTATCGATCATATAAGCATAATATGGCTAATAATATGAGTTAGATTGATAATACTAAGAGTAGTGAGTATAGTAATTCTCGTTCTATCGATCATATAAGCATAATATGGCTAATAATATGAGTTAGATTGATAATAATAAGAGTAATGAGTATAGAAATTGTAGTTCTAACGATCATTTAAGCATAATATGGCTAATAATATGAGTTAGATTGATAATAATAAGAGTAATAAGTATAGTATTTGTCGTTCTATCGATCATATAAGCATAATATGGCTAACAATACGAGTTAGATTGATAATAATAAGAGTAATAAATACAGTAATTGTCGTTCTATCGATCATATAAGCATAATAAGGCTAATAATATGAGTTAGAGTGATAATACTAAGAGTAGTGAGTATAGTAATTCTCATTCTATCGATCATATAAGCATAATATGGCTAATAATACGAGTTAGATTGATAATAATAAGAGTAATAAGTATAGTAATGGTCGTTCTATCGATCATTTAAGCATAATATGGCTAATAATATGAGTTAGATTGATAATAATAAGAGTAATGAGTATAGTAATTGTAGTTCTATCGATCATATCTGCATAATATTGTTAATAATATGAGTTAGATTGATAATAATAAGAGTAATAAGTATAGTAATTGTCGTTCTATCGATCATATCTGCATAATATGGTTAATAATATGAGTTAGATTGATAATAGTGAGTGTAATAAGTATAGTGAATGTCGTTCTATCGATAATATCAGCATAATATGGGTAATAATATGAGTTCGATTGACAATAATAAGCGTAATAAGTATAGTAATTGTCGTTCTATCGATCATTTAAGCATAATATGGCTAATAATATGAGTTAGATTGATAATAATAAGAGTAATAACTACAGTAATTGTCGTTCTCTCAATCATATAAGCATAATATGGCTAATAATATGAGTCAGATTGATAATAATAAGAGTAATGAGTATAGTATTTGTCGTTCTATCGATCATATAAGCATAATATGCCTAATAATACGAGTTGGATTGATAATAATAAGCGTAATAAGTAGAGTAATTGTCGTTCTACCGATCATTTAAGCATAATATGGCTAATAATATGAGTTAGATTGATAATAATAACAGTAATAAGTATAGTAATTGTCGTTCTATCGATAATATAAGCATAATATGGCTAATAATATGAGTTAGATTGATAATACTAAGAGTAGTGAGTATAGTAATTGTCGTTCTATCGATCATATAAGCATAATATGGCTAATAATATGAGTTAGATTGATAATACTAAGAGTAGTGATTATAGTAATTCTCGTTCTATCGATCATATAAGCATAATATGGCTAATAATATGAGTTAGATTGATAATAATAAGAGTAATGAGTATAGTAATTGTAGTTCTATCGATCATTTAAGCATAATATGGCTAATAATATGAGTTAGATTGATAATAATAAGAGTAATGAGTATAGCAATTGTAGTTCTATCGATCATTTAAGCATAATATGGCTAATAATATGAGTTAGATTGATAATAATAAGAGTAATGAGTATAGTAATTGTAGTTCTATCGATCATATCTGCATAATATGGTTAATAATATGAGTTAGATTCATAATAATAAGAGTAGTAAGTATAGTATTTGTCGTTCTATCGATCATATAAGCATAATATGGCTAATAATATGAGGTAGATTGATAATAATAAGAGTAATAAGTATAGTAATTGTCGTTCTATCGATCATTTAAGCATAATATGGGTAATAATATGAGTCAGATTGATAATAATAACAGTAATAAGTATAGTAATTGTCGTTCTATCGATAATATAAGCATAATATGGCTAATAATATGAGTTAGATTGATAATACTAAGAGTAGTGAGTATAGTAATTCTCGTTCTATCGATCATATAAGCATAATATGGCTAATAATATGAGTTAGATTGATAATAATAAGAGTAATAAGTATAGTAATTGTCGTTCTATCGATAATATAAGCATAATATGGCTAATAATATGAGTTAGATTGATAATACTAAGAGTAGTGAGTATAGTAATTCTCGTTCTATCGATCATATAAGCATAATATGGCTAATAATATGAGTTAGATTGATAATAATAAGAGTAATGAGTATAGTAATTCTAGTTCTATCGATCATTTAAGCATAATATGGCTAATAATATGAGTTAGATTGATAATAATAAGAGTAATAAGTATAGTAATTGTCGTTCTCTCGATCATATAAGCATAATATGGCTAATAATATCAGTTAGAGTGATAATACTAAGAGTAGTGAGTATAGTAATTCTCATTCTATCGATCATATAAGCATAATATGGCTAATAATATGAGTTAGATTGATAATAATAACAGTAATAAGTATAGTAATTGTCGTTCTATCGATAATATAAGCATAATATGGCTAATAATATGAGTTAGATTGATAATACTAAGAGTAGTGAGTATAGTAATTGTCGTTCTATCGATCATATAAGCATAATATGGCTAATAATATGAGTTAGATTGATAATAGTAAGAGTAATAAGTATAGTATTTGTCGTTCTATCGATCATATAAGCATAATACGGCTAATAATACGAGTTAGATTGATAATAATAAGAGTAATAAGTATAGTAATTGTCGTTCTATCGATCATTTAAGCATAATATGGCTAATAATATGAGTTAGATTGATAATAATAACAGTAATAAGTATAGTAATTGTCGTTCTATCGATAATATAAGCATAATATGGTTAATAATATGAGTTAGATTGATAATAATAAGAGTAATAAGTATAGTATTTGTCGTTCTATCGATCATATAAGCATAATATGGCTAATAATATGAGTTAGATTGATAATAATAAGAGTAATAAGTATAGTAATTGTCGTTCTATCGATCATTTGAGCATGATATGGCTAATAATATGAGTTAGATTGATAATAATAACAGTAATAGGTATTGTAATTGTTCTATCGATAATATAAGCATAATATGGCTAATAATATGAGTTAGATTGATAATACTAAGAGTAGTGAGTATAGTAATTCTCGTTCTATCGATCATATAAGCATAATGTGGCTAATAATATGAGTTAGATTGATAACAATAAGAGTAACAAGTTTAGTAATTGTCGTTCTATCGATCATATAAGCATAATATGGCTAATAATATGAGTTAGATTGATAATACTAAGAGTAGTGAGTATAGTAATTCTCGTTCTATCGATCATATAAGCATAATATGGCTAATAATATGAGTTAGATTGATAATAATAAGAGTAATGAGTATAGAAATTGTAGTTCTAACGATCATTTAAGCATAATATGGCTAATAATATGAGTTAGATTGATAATAATAAGAGTAATAAGTATAGTATTTGTCGTTCTATCGATCATATAAGCATAATATGGCTAACAATACGAGTTAGATTGATAATAATAAGAGTAATAAATACAGTAATTGTCGTTCTATCGATCATATAAGCATAATAAGGCTAATAATATGAGTTAGAGTGATAATACTAAGAGTAGTGAGTATAGTAATTCTCATTCTATCGATCATATAAGCATAATATGGCTAATAATACGAGTTAGATTGATAATAATAAGAGTAATAAGTATAGTAATGGTCGTTCTATCGATCATTTAAGCATAATATGGCTAATAATATGAGTTAGATTGATAATAATAAGAGTAATGAGTATAGTAATTGTAGTTCTATCGATCATATCTGCATAATATTGTTAATAATATGAGTTAGATTGATAATAATAAGAGTAATAAGTATAGTAATTGTCGTTCTATCGATCATATCTGCATAATATGGTTAATAATATGAGTTAGATTGATAATAGTGAGTGTAATAAGTATAGTGAATGTCGTTCTATCGATAATATCAGCATAATATGGGTAATAATATGAGTTCGATTGACAATAATAAGCGTAATAAGTATAGTAATTGTCGTTCTATCGATCATTTAAGCATAATATGGCTAATAATATGAGTTAGATTGATAATAATAAGAGTAATAACTACAGTAATTGTCGTTCTCTCAATCATATAAGCATAATATGGCTAATAATATGAGTTAGATTGATAATAATAAGAGTAATGAGTATAGTATTTGTCGTTCTATCGATCATATAAGCATAATATGCCTAATAATACGAGTTGGATTGATAATAATAAGCGTAATAAGTATAGTAATTGTCGTTCTACCGATCATTTAAGCATAATATGGCTAATAATATGAGTTAGATTGATAATAATAACAGTAATAAGTATAGTAATTGTCGTTCTATCGATAATATAAGCATAATATGGCTAATAATATGAGTTAGATTGATAATACTAAGAGTAGTGAGTATAGTAATTGTCGTTCTATCGATCATATAAGCATAATATGCCTAATAATACGAGTTAGATTGATAATTATAAGCGTAATAAGTATAGTAATTGTCGTTCTATCGATCATATAAGCATAATATGCCTAATAATACGAGTTAGATTGATAATAATAAGCGTAATAAGTATAGTAATTGTCGTTCTACCGATCATTTAAGCATAATATGGCTAATAATATGAGTTAGATTGATAATAATAACAGTAATAAGTATAGTAATTGTCGTCCTATCGATAATATACGCATAATATGGCTAATAATATGAGTTAGATTGATAATAATAACAGTAATAAGTATAGTAATTGTCGTTCTATCGATAATATAAGCATAATATGGCTAATAATATGAGTTAGATTGATAATACTAAGAGTAGTGAGTATAGTAATTCTCGTTCTATCGATCATATAAGCATAATAAGGCTAATAATATGAGTTAGAGTGATAATACTAAGAGTAGTGAGTAAAGTAATTCTCATTCTATCGATCATATAAGCATAATATGGCTAATAATATGAGTTAGATTGATAATAATAAGAGTAATGGGTATAGCAATTGTAGTTCTATCGATCATATCTGCATAATATGGTTAATAATATGAGTTAGATTCATAATAATAAAAGTAATAAGTATAGTAATTGTCGTTCTATCGATCATATAAGCATAATATGGCCAATAATATGAGTTAGATTGATAATACTAAGAGTAGTGAGTATAGTAATTCTCGTTCTATCGATCATATAAGCATAATATGGCTAATAATATGAGTTAGATTGATAATAATAAGAGTATTGAGTGTAGTAATTGTAGTTCTATCGACCATTTAAGCATAATATGGCTAATAATATGAGTCAGATTGATAATAATAACAGTAATAAGTATAGTAATTGTCGTTCTATCGATAATATAAGCATAAAGAGCTAATAATATGAGTTAGATTTATAATAATAAGAGTAATAAGTATAGTAACTGTCGTTCTATCGATCATGTAAGCACAATATGGCTAATAATATGAGTTAGATTGATAATAATAAGAGTAATGGGTATAGTAATTGTAGTTCTATCGATCATATCTGCATAATATGGTTAATAATATGAGTTAGATTCATAATAATAAGAGTAATAAGTATAGTAATTGTCGTTCTATCGATCATATAAGCATAATATGGCCAATAATATGAGTTAGATTGATAATACTAAGAGTAGTGAGTATAGTAGTTCTCGTTCTATCGATCATATAAGCATAATATGGCTAATAATATGAGTTAGATTGATAATACTAAGAGTAGTGAGTATAGTAATTCTCGTTCTATCGATCATATAAGCATAATATGGCTAATAATATGAGTTAGATTGATAATAATAAGCGTAATAAGTATAGTAATTGTCGTTCTATCGATCATTTAAGCATAATATGGCTAATAATATGAGTTAGATTGTTAATAATAAGAGTAATAACTACAGTAATTGTCGTTCTCTCGATCATATAAGCATAATATGGCTAATAATATGAGTTAGAGTGATAATACTAAGAGTAGTGAGAATAGTAATTCTCATTCTATCGATCATATAAGCATAATATGGCTAATAATATGAGTTAGATTGATAATAATAACAGTAATAAGTATAGTAATTGTCGTTCTATCGATAATATAAGCATAATATGGCTAATAATATGAGTTAGATTGATTATACTAAGAGTAGTGAGTATAGTAATTCTCGTTCTATCGATCATACAAGCATAATATGGCTAATAATATGAGTTAGATTGATAATAATAAGAGTAATGAGTATAGTAATTGTAGTTCTATCGACCACTTAAGCATAATATGGCTAATAATATGAGTCAGATTGATAATAATAACAGTAATAAGTATAGTAATTGTAGTTCTATCGATAATATAAGCATAATATGGCTAATAATATGAGTTAGATTGATAATAATAAGAGTAATAAGTATAGTAATTGTCGTTCTATCGATCATTTAAGCATAATATGGCTAATAATATGAGTCAGATTGATAATAATAACAGCAATAAGTATAGTAATTGTCGTTCTATCGATAATATAAGCATAATATGGCTAATAATATGAGTTAGATTGATAATAATAACAGTAATAAGTATAGTAATTGTCGTTCTATCGATAATATAAGCATAATATGGCTAATAATATGAGTTAGATTGATAATACTAAGAGTAGTGAGTATAGTAATTGTCGTTCTATCGATCATATAAGCATAATATGCCTAATAATACGAGTTAGATTGATAATAATAAGCGTAATAAGTATAGTAATTGTCGTTCTATCGATCATATAAGCATAATATGCCTAATAATACGAGTTAGAGTGATAATACTAAGAGTAGTGAGTAAAGTAATTCTCATTCTATCGATCATATAAGCATAATATGGCTAATAATATGAGTTAGATTGATAATAATAAGAGTAATGGGTATAGTAATTGTAGTTCTATCGATCATATCTGCATAATATGGTTAATAATATGAGTTAGATTCATAATAATAAGAGTAATAAGTATAGTAATTGTCGTTCTATCGATAATATGAGCATAATATGGCTAATAATATGAGTTAGATTGATAATACTAAGAGTAGTGAGTATAGTAATTCTCGTTCTATCGATCATATAAGCATAATATGGCTAATAATATGAGTTAGATTGATAATAATAAGAGTAATGAGTGTAGTAATTGTAGTTCTATCGACCATTTAAGCATAATATGGCTAATAATATGAGTCAGATTGATAATAATAACAGTAATAAGTATAGTAATTGTCGTTCTATCGATAATATAAGCATAAAGAGCTAATAATATGAGTTAGATTTATAATAATAAGAGTAATAAGTATAGTAACTGTCGTTCTATCGATCATGTAAGCACAATATGGCTAATAATATGAGTTAGATTGATAATAATAAGAGTAATAAGTATAGTAATTGTCGTTCTATCGATCATATCTGCATAATATGGTTAATAATATGAGTTAGATTGATAATAATAAGAGTAATAAGTATAGTAATTGTCGTTATATCGATCATATAACCATAATATGGCTAATAGCATGAGTTGGATTGATAATAATAAGAGTAATGAGTATAGTAATTGTAGTTCTATCGATCATATCTGCATAATATGGTTAATAATATGAGTTAGATTGATAATAGTGAGTGCAATAAATATAGTAATTGATGTTCTATCGCTCATATTAGCACAATATGGCTAATAATATGAGTTAGATTGATAATAATAACAGTAATAAGTATAGTAATTGTCGTTCTATCGATAATATAAGCATAATATGGCTAATAATATGAGTTAGATTGATAATACTAAGAGTAGTGAGTATAGTAATTGTCGTTCTATCGATCATATAAGCATAATATGGTTAATAATATGAGTTAGATTGATAATAATAAGAGTAATAAGTATAGTATTTGTCGTTCTATCGATCATATAAGCATAATATGGCTAATAATACGAGTTATATTGATAATAATAAGAGTAATAAGTATAGTAATTGTCTTTCTATCGATCATTTAAGCATAATATGGCTAATAATATGAGTTAGATTGATAATAATAAGAGTAATAAGTATAGTAATTGTCGTTCTATCGATCATTTAAGCATAATATGGCTAATAATATGAGTTAGGTTGATAATAATAACAGTAATAAGTATAGTAATTGTCGTTCTATCGATATTATGAGCATAATATGGCTAATAATATGAGTTAGATTGATAATACTAAGAGTAGTGAGTATAGTAATTCTCGTTCTATCGATCATATAAGCATAAAGAGCTAATAATATGAGTTAGATTTATAATAATAAGTGTAATAAGTATAGTAACTGTCGTTCTATCGATCATGTAAGCACAATATGGCTAATAATATGAGTTAGATTGATAATAATAAGAGTAATAAGTATAGTAATTGTCGTTCTATCGATCATATCTGCATAATATGGTTAATAATATGAGTTAGATTGATAATAATAAGAGTAATAAGTATAGTAATTGTCGTTATATCGATCATATAACCATAATATGGCTAATAGCATGAGTTGGATTGATAATAATAAGAGTAATGAGTATAGTAATTGTAGTTCTATCGATCATATCTGCATAATATGGTTAATAATATGAGTTAGATTGATAATAGTGAGTGTAGTAAATATAGTAATTGATGTTCTATCGCTCATATTAGCACAATATGGCTAATAATATGAGTTAGATTGATAATAATAACAGTAATAAGTATAGTAATTGTCGTTCTATCGATCATATAAGCATAATATGGTTAATAATATGAGTTAGATTGATAATAATAAGAGTAATAAGTATAGTATTTGTCGTTCTATCGATCATATAAGCATAATATGGCTAATAATACGAGTTAGATTGATAATAATAAGAGTAATAAGTATAGAAATTGTCTTTCTATCGATCATTTAAGCATAATATGGCTAATAATATGAGTTAGATTGATAATAATAAGAGTAATAAGTATAGTAATTGTCGTTCTATCGATCATATCTGCATAATATGGTTAATAATATGAGTTAGATTGATAATAGTGAGTGTAATAAGTATAGTGAATGTCGTTCTATCGATAATATCAGCATAATATGGGTAATAATATGAGTTCGATTGACAATAATAAGCGTAATAAGTATAGTAATTGTCGTTCTATCGATCATTTAAGCATAATATGGCTAATAATATGAGTTAGATTGATAATAATAAGAGTAATAACTACAGTAATTGTCGTTCTCTCAATCATATAAGCATAATATGGCTAATAATATGAGTTAGATTGATAATAATAAGAGTAATGAGTATAGTATTTGTCGTTCTATCGATCATATAAGCATAATATGCCTAATAATACGAGTTGGATTGATAATAATCAGCGTAATAAGTATAGTAATTGTCGTTCTATCGATAATATAAGCATAATATGGCTAATAATATGAGTTAGATTGATAATACTAAGAGTAGTGAGTATAGTAATTCTCGTTCTATCGATCATATAAGCATAATGTGGCTAATAATATGAGTTAGATTGATAACAATAAGAGTAACAAGTTTAGTAATTGTCGTTCTATCGATCATATAAGCATAATATGGCTAATAATATGAGTTAGATTGATAATACTAAGAGTAGTGAGTATAGTAATTCTCGTTCTATCGATCATATAAGCATAATATGGCTAATAATATGAGTTAGATTGATAATAATAAGAGTAATGAGTATAGAAATTGTAGTTCTAACGATCATTTAAGCATAATATGGCTAATAATATGAGTTAGATTGATAATAATAAGAGTAATAAGTATAGTATTTGTCGTTCTATCGATCATATAAGCATAATATGGCTAACAATACGAGTTAGATTGATAATAATAAGAGTAATAAATACAGTAATTGTCGTTCTATCGATCATATAAGCATAATAAGGCTAATAATATGAGTTAGAGTGATAATACTAAGAGTAGTGAGTATAGTAATTGTCGTTCTATCGATCATATAAGCATAATATGGCTAATAATATGAGTTAGATTGATAATACTAAGAGTAGTGAGTATAGTAATTCTCGTTCTATCGATCATATAAGCATAATATGGCTAATAATATGAGTTAGAGTGATAATACTAAGAGTAGTGAGTATAGTAATTCTCATTCTATCGATCATATAAGCATAATATGGCTAATAATATGAGTTAGATTGATAATAACAACAGTAATAAGTATAGTAATTGTCGTTCTATCGATAATATAAGCATAATATGGCTAATAATATGAGTTAGATTGATAATACTAAGAGTAGTGAGTATAGTAATTGTCGTTCTATCGATCATATAAGCATAATATGGCTAATAATATGAGTTAGATTGATAATAGTAAGAGTAATAAGTATAGTATTTGTCGTTCTATCGATCATATAAGCATAATATGGCTAATAATACGAGTTAGATTGATAATAATAAGAGTAATAAGTATAGTAATTGCCGTTCTATCGATCATTTAAGCATAATATGGCTAATAATATGAGTTAGATTGATAATAATAACAGTAATAAGTATAGTAATTGTCGTTCTATCGATAATATAAGCATAATATGGTTAATAATATGAGTTATATTGATAATAATAAGAGTAATAAGTATAGTATTTGTCGTTCTATCGATCATATAAGCATAATATGGCTAATAATATGAGTTATATTGATAATAATAAGAGTAATAAGTATAGTAATTGTCGTTCTATCGATCATTTGAGCATGGTATGGCTAATAATATGAGTTAGATTGATAATAATAACAGTAATAGGTATTGTAATTGTCGTTCTATCGATAATATAAGCATAATATGGCTAATAATATGAGTTAGATTGATAATACTAAGAGTAGTGAGTATAGTAATTCTCGTTCTATCGATCATATAAGCATAATATGGCTAATAATATGAGTTAGATTGATAACAATAAGAGTAACAAGTTTAGTAATTGTCGTTCTATCGATCATATAAGCATAATATGGCTAATAATATGAGTTAGATTGATAATACTAAGAGTAGTGAGTATAGTAATTCTCGTTCTATCGATCATATAAGCATAATATGGCTAATAATATGAGTTAGATTGATAATAATAAGAGTAATGAGTATAGAAATTGTAGTTCTAACGATCATTTAAGCATAATATGGCTAATAATATGAGTTAGATTGATAATAATAAGAGTAATAAGTATAGTATTTGTCGTTCTATCGATCATATAAGCATAATATGGCTAACAATACGAGTTAGATTGATAATAATAAGAGTAATAAATACAGTAATTGTCGTTCTATCGATCATATAAGCATAATAAGGCTAATAATATGAGTTAGAGTGATAATACTAAGAGTAGTGAGTATAGTAATTCTCATTCTATCGATCATATAAGCATAATATGGCTAATAATACGAGTTAGATTGATAATAATAAGAGTAATAAGTATAGTAATGGTCGTTCTATCGATCATTTAAGCATAATATGGCTAATAATATGAGTTAGATTGATAATAATAAGAGTAATGAGTATAGTAATTGTAGTTCTATCGATCATATCTGCATAATATTGTTAATAATATGAGTTAGATTGATAATAATAAGAGTAATAAGTATAGTAATTGTCGTTCTATCGATCATATCTGCATAATATGGTTAATAATATGAGTTAGATTGATAATAGTGAGTGTAATAAGTATAGTGAATGTCGTTCTATCGATAATATCAGCATAATATGGGTAATAATATGAGTTCGATTGACAATAATAAGCGTAATAAGTATAGTAATTGTCGTTCTATCGATCATTTAAGCATAATATGGCTAATAATATGAGTTAGATTGATAATAATAAGAGTAATAACTACAGTAATTGTCGTTCTCTCAATCATATAAGCATAATATGGCTAATAATATGAGTCAGATTGATAATAATAAGAGTAATGAGTATAGTATTTGTCGTTCTATCGATCATATAAGCATAATATGCCTAATAATACGAGTTGGATTGATAATAATAAGCGTAATAAGTAGAGTAATTGTCGTTCTACCGATCATTTAAGCATAATATGGCTAATAATATGAGTTAGATTGATAATAATAACAGTAATAAGTATAGTAATTGTCGTTCTATCGATAATATAAGCATAATATGGCTAATAATATGAGTTAGATTGATAATACTAAGAGTAGTGAGTATAGTAATTGTCGTTCTATCGATCATATAAGCATAATATGGCTAATAATATGAGTTAGATTGATAATACTAAGAGTAGTGATTATAGTAATTCTCGTTCTATCGATCATATAAGCATAATATGGCTAATAATATGAGTTAGAGTGATAATACTAAGAGTAGTGAGTATAGTAATTCTCATTCTATCGATCATATAAGCATAATATGGCTAATAATATGAGTTAGATTGATAATAATAACAGTAATAAGTATAGTAATTGTCGTTCTATCGATAATATAAGCATAATATGGCTAATAATATGAGTTAGATTGATAATACTAAGAGTAGTGAGTATAGTAATTGTCGTTCTATCGATCATATAAGCATAATATGGCTAATAATATGAGTTAGATTGATAATAGTAAGAGTAATAAGTATAGTATTTGTCGTTCTATCGATCATATAAGCATAATACGGCTAATAATACGAGTTAGATTGATAATAATAAGAGTAATAAGTATAGTAATTGTCGTTCTATCGATCATTTAAGCATAATATGGCTAATAATATGAGTTAGATTGATAATAATAACAGTAGTAAGTATAGTAATTGTCGTTCTATCGATAATATAAGCATAATATGGTTAATAATATGAGTTAGATTGATAATAATAAGAGTAATAAGTATAGTATTTGTCGTTCTATCGATCATATAAGCATAATATGGCTAATAATATGAGTTAGATTGATAATAATAAGAGTAATAAGTATAGTAATTGTCGTTCTATCGATCATTTGAGCATGATATGGCTAATAATATGAGTTAGATTGATAATAATAACAGTAATAGGTATTGTAATTGTTCTATCGATAATATAAGCATAATATGGCTAATAATATGAGTTAGATTGATAATACTAAGAGTAGTGAGTATAGTAATTCTCGTTCTATCGATCATATAAGCATAATGTGGCTAATAATATGAGTTAGATTGATAACAATAAGAGTAACAAGTTTAGTAATTGTCGTTCTATCGATCATATAAGCATAATATGGCTAATAATATGAGTTAGATTGATAATACTAAGAGTAGTGAGTATAGTAATTCTCGTTCTATCGATCATATAAGCATAATATGGCTAATAATATGAGTTAGATTGATAATAATAAGAGTAATGAGTATAGAAATTGTAGTTCTAACGATCATTTAAGCATAATATGGCTAATAATATGAGTTAGATTGATAATAATAAGAGTAATAAGTATAGTATTTGTCGTTCTATCGATCATATAAGCATAATATGGCTAACAATACGAGTTAGATTGATAATAATAAGAGTAATAAATACAGTAATTGTCGTTCTATCGATCATATAAGCATAATAAGGCTAATAATATGAGTTAGAGTGATAATACTAAGAGTAGTGAGTATAGTAATTCTCATTCTATCGATCATATAAGCATAATATGGCTAATAATACGAGTTAGATTGATAATAATAAGAGTAATAAGTATAGTAATGGTCGTTCTATCGATCATTTAAGCATAATATGGCTAATAATATGAGTTAGATTGATAATAATAAGAGTAATGAGTATAGTAATTGTAGTTCTATCGATCATATCTGCATAATATTGTTAATAATATGAGTTAGATTGATAATAATAAGAGTAATAAGTATAGTAATTGTCGTTCTATCGATCATATCTGCATAATATGGTTAATAATATGAGTTAGATTGATAATAGTGAGTGTAATAAGTATAGTGAATGTCGTTCTATCGATAATATCAGCATAATATGGGTAATAATATGAGTTCGATTGACAATAATAAGCGTAATAAGTATAGTAATTGTCGTTCTATCGATCATTTAAGCATAATATGGCTAATAATATGAGTTAGATTGATAATAATAAGAGTAATAACTACAGTAATTGTCGTTCTCTCAATCATATAAGCATAATATGGCTAATAATATGAGTTAGATTGATAATAATAAGAGTAATGAGTATAGTATTTGTCGTTCTATCGATCATATAAGCATAATATGCCTAATAATACGAGTTGGATTGATAATAATAAGCGTAATAAGTATAGTAATTGTCGTTCTACCGATCATTTAAGCATAATATGGCTAATAATATGAGTTAGATTGATAATAATAACAGTAATAAGTATAGTAATTGTCGTTCTATCGATAATATAAGCATAATATGGCTAATAATATGAGTTAGATTGATAATACTAAGAGTAGTGAGTATAGTAATTGTCGTTCTATCGATCATATAAGCATAATATGCCTAATAATACGAGTTAGATTGATAATTATAAGCGTAATAAGTATAGTAATTGTCGTTCTATCGATCATATAAGCATAATATGCCTAATAATACGAGTTAGATTGATAATAATAAGCGTAATAAGTATAGTAATTGTCGTTCTACCGATCATTTAAGCATAATATGGCTAATAATATGAGTTAGATTGATAATAATAACAGTAATAAGTATAGTAATTGTCGTCCTATCGATAATATAAGCATAATATGGCTAATAATATGAGTTAGATTGATAATAATAACAGTAATAAGTATAGTAATTGTCGTTCTATCGATAATATAAGCATAATATGGCTAATAATATGAGTTAGATTGATAATACTAAGAGTAGTGAGTATAGTAATTCTCGTTCTATCGATCATATAAGCATAATAAGGCTAATAATATGAGTTAGAGTGATAATACTAAGAGTAGTGAGTAAAGTAATTCTCATTCTATCGATCATATAAGCATAATATGGCTAATAATATGAGTTAGATTGATAATAATAAGAGTAATGGGTATAGCAATTGTAGTTCTATCGATCATATCTGCATAATATGGTTAATAATATGAGTTAGATTCATAATAATAAGAGTAATAAGTATAGTAATTGTCGTTCTATCGATCATATAAGCATAATATGGCCAATAATATGAGTTAGATTGATAATACTAAGAGTAGTGAGTATAGTAATTCTCGTTCTATCGATCATATAAGCATAATATGGCTAATAATATGAGTTAGATTGATAATAATAAGAGTAATGAGTGTAGTAATTGTAGTTCTATCGACCATTTAAGCATAATATGGCTAATAATATGAGTCAGATTGATAATAATAACAGTAATAAGTATAGTAATTGTCGTCCTATCGATAATATAAGCATAAAGAGCTAATAATATGAGTTAGATTTATAATAATAAGAGTAATAAGTATAGTAACTGTCGTTCTATCGATCATGTAAGCACAATATGGCTAATAATATGAGTTAGATTGATAATAATAAGAGTAATGGGTATAGTAATTGTAGTTCTATCGATCATATCTGCATAATATGGTTAATAATATGAGTTAGATTCATAATAATAAGAGTAATAAGTATAGTAATTGTCGTTCTATCGATCATATAAGCATAATATGGCCAATAATATGAGTTAGATTGATAATACTAAGAGTAGTGAGTATAGTAGTTCTCGTTCTATCGAGCATATAAGCATAATATGGCTAATAATATGAGTTAGATTAATAATACTAAGAGTAGTGAGTATAGTAATTCTCGTTCTATCGATCATATAAGCATAATATGGCTAATAATATGAGTTAGATTGATAATAATAAGCGTAATAAGTATAGTAATTGTCGTTCTATCGATCATTTAAGCATAATATGGCTAATAATATGAGTTAGATTGTTAATAATAAGAGTAATAACTACAGTAATTGTCGTTCTCTCGATCATATAAGCATAATATGGCTAATAATATGAGTTAGAGTGATAATACTAAGAGTAGTGAGAATAGTAATTCTCATTCTATCGATCATATAAGCATAATATGGCTAATAATATGAGTTAGATTGATAATAATAACAGTAATAAGTATAGTAATTGTCGTTCTATCGATAATATAAGCATAATATGGCTAATAATATGAGTTAGATTGATTATACTAAGAGTAGTGAGTATAGTAATTCTCGTTCTATCGATCATACAAGCATAATATGGCTAATAATATGAGTTAGATTGATAATAATAAGAGTAATGAGTATAGTAATTGTAGTTCTATCGACCACTTAAGCATAATATGGCTAATAATATGAGTCAGATTGATAATAATAACAGTAATAAGTATAGTAATTGTAGTTCTATCGATAATATAAGCATAATATGGCTAATAATATGAGTTAGATTGATAATAATAAGAGTAATAAGTATAGTAATTGTCGTTCTATCGATCATTTAAGCATAATATGGCTAATAATATGAGTCAGATTGATAATAATAACAGCAATAAGTATAGTAATTGTCGTTCTATCGATAATATAAGCATAATATGGCTAATAATATGAGTTAGATTGATAATAATAACAGTAATAAGTATAGTAATTGTCGTTCTATCGATAATATAAGCATAATATGGCTAATAATATGAGTTAGATTGATAATACTAAGAGTAGTGAGTATAGTAATTGTCGTTCTATCGATCATATAAGCATAATATGCCTAATAATACGAGTTAGATTGATAATAATAAGCGTAATAAGTATAGTAATTGTCGTTCTATCGATCATATAAGCATAATATGCCTAATAATACGAGTTAGAGTGATAATACTAAGAGTAGTGAGTAAAGTAATTCTCATTCTATCGATCATATAAGCATAATATGGCTAATAATATGAGTTAGATTGATAATAATAAGAGTAATGGGTATAGTAATTGTAGTTCTATCGATCATATCTGCATAATATGGTTAATAATATGAGTTAGATTCATAATAATAAGAGTAATAAGTATAGTAATTGTCGTTCTATCGATAATATGAGCATAATATGGCTAATAATATGAGTTAGATTGATAATACTAAGAGTAGTGAGTATAGTAATTCTCGTTCTATCGATCATATAAGCATAATATGGCTAATAATATGAGTTAGATTGATAATAATAAGAGTAATGAGTGTAGTAATTGTAGTTCTATCGACCATTTAAGCATAATATGGCTAATAATATGAGTCAGATTGATAATAATAACAGTAATAAGTATAGTAATTGTCGTTCTATCGATAATATAAGCATAAAGAGCTAATAATATGAGTTAGATTTATAATAATAAGAGTAATAAGTATAGTAACTGTCGTTCTATCGATCATGTAAGCACAATATGGCTAATAATATGAGTTAGATTGATAATAATAAGAGTAATAAGTATAGTAATTGTCGTTCTATCGATCATATCTGCATAATATGGTTAATAATATGAGTTAGATTGATAATAATAAGAGTAATAAGTATAGTAATTGTCGTTATATCGATCATATAAGCATAATAAGGCTAATAATATGAGTTAGAGTGATAATACTAAGAGTAGTGAGTATAGTAATTCTCATTCTATCGATCATATAAGTATAATATGGCTAATAATATGAGTTAGATTGATAATAATAAGAGTAATATGTATAGTAATTGTCGTTCTCTCGATCATATAAGCATAATATGGCTAATAATATGAGTTAGATTGATAATAATAAGAGTAATAAGTATAGTATTTGTCGTTCTATCGATCATGTAAGCATGATATGGCTAATAGGACGAGTTAGATTGATAATATTAAGAGTAGTGAGTATAGAAATTCTCGTTCTATCGATCATATAAGCATAATATGGCTAATAATATGAGTTAGATTGATAATAATAAGAGTAATAACTACAGTAATTGTCGTTCTATCGATCATATAAGCATAATAAGGCTAATAATATGAGTTAGAGTGATAATACTAAGAGTAGTGAGTATAGTAATTCTCATTCTATCGATCATATAAGTATAATATGGCTAATAATATGAGTTAGATTGATAATAATAACAGTAATAATTATAGTAATTGTCGTTCTATCGATCATATAAGCATAATATGGCTAATAATATGAGTTAGATTGATAATAATAAGAGTAATAAGTATAGTATTTGTCGTTCTATCGATCATGTAAGCATGATATGGCTAATAGGACGAGTTAGATTGATAATAATAAGAGTAATAAGTATAGTAATTGTCGTACTATCGATCATTTAAGCATAATATGGCTAATAATATGAGTTAGATTGATAATAATAACAGTAATAAGTATAGTAATTGTCGTTCTATCGATAATATAAGCATAATATGGCTAATAATATGAGTTAGATTGATAATACTAAGAGTAGTGAGTATAGTAATTCTCGTTCTATCGATCATGTAAGCATAATATGGCTAATAATATGAGTTAGATTGATAATAATAAGAGTAATGAGTATAGTAATTGTAGTTCTATCGATCATATCGGCATAATATGGTTAATAATATGAGTTAGATTCATAATAATAAGAGTAATATGTATAGTAATTGTCGTTCTATCGATCATATAAGCATAATATGGCTAATAATATGAGTTAGATTGATAATACTAAGAGTAGTGAGTATAGTAATTCTCGTTCTATCGATCATATAAGCATAATATGGCTAATAATATAAGTTAGATTGATAATAATAACAGTAATAAGTATAGTAATTGTCGTTCTATCGATAATATAAACATAATATGGCTAATAATATGAGTTAGATTGATAATCCTAAGAGTAGTGAGTATAGTAATTCTCGTTCTATGGATCATATAAGCATAATATGGCTAATAATATGAGTTAGATTGATAATAATAAGAGTAATAAGTATAGTAATTGTCGTTCTATCGATCATATAAGCATAATATGGCTAATAATATGAGTTAGATTGATAATACTAAGAGTAGTGAGTATAGTAATTCTCGTTCTATCGATCATATAAGCATAATATGGCTAATAATATGAGTTAGATTGATAATAATAAGAGTAATAACTACAGTAATTGTCGTTCTATCGATCATATAAGCATAATAAGGCTAATAATATGAGTTAGAGTGATAATACTAAGAGTAGTGAGTATAGTAATTCTCATTCTATCGATCATATAAGCATAATATGGCTAATAATATGAGTTAGATTGATAATAATAACAGTAATAAGTATAGTAATTGTCGTTCTATCGATAATATAAGCATAATATGGCTAATAATATGAGTTAGATTGATAATACTAAGAGTAGTGAGTATAGTAATTGTCGTTCTATCGATCATATAAGCATAATATGGCTAATAATATGAGTTAGATTGATAATACTAAGAGTACTGAGTATAGTAATTCTCGTTGTATCGATCATATAAGCATAATATGGCTAATAATATGAGTTAGATTGATAATAATAAGAGTAATGAGTATAGTAATTGTAGTTCTATCGATCATTTAAGCATAATATGGCTAATAATATGAGTTAGATTGATAATAATAACAGTAATAAGTATAGTAATTGTCGTTCTATCGATAATATAACCATAATATGGCTAGTAATATGAGTTAGATTGATAATATTAAGAGTAGTGAGTATAGAAATTCTCGTTCTATCGATCATATAAGCATAATATGGCTAATAATATGAGTTAGATTGATAATAATAAGAGTAATAACTACAGTAATTGTCGTTCTATCGATCATATAAGCATAATAAGGCTAATAATATGAGTTAGAGTGATAATACTAAGAGTAGTGAGTATAGTAATTCTCATTCTATCGATCATATAAGTATAATATGGCTAATAATATGAGTTAGATTGATAATAATAAGAGTAATATGTATAGTAATTGTCGTTCTCTCGATCATATAAGCATAATATGGCTAATAATATGAGTTAGAGTGATAATACTAAGAGTAGTGAGTATAGTAATTCCCATTCTATCGATCATATAAGCATAATATGGCTAATAATATGAGTTAGATTGATAATAATAACAGTAATAAGTATAGTAATTGTCGTTCTATCGATAATATAAGCATAATATGGCTAATAATATGAGTTAGATTGATAATACTAAGAGTAGTGAGTATAGTAATTGTCGTTCCATCGATCATATAAGCATAATATGGCTAATAATATGAGTTAGATTGATAATAATAACAGTAATAAGTATAGTAATTGTCGTTCTATCGATAATATAAGCATAATATGGCTAATAATATGAGTTAGATTGATAATACTAAGAGTAGTGAGTATAGTAATTGTCGTTCTATCGATCATATAAGCATAATATGGCTAATAATATGAGTTAGATTGATAATACTAAGAGTAGTGAGTATAGTAATTCTCGTTCTATCGATCATATAAGCATAATATGGCTAATAATATGAGTTAGATTGATAATAATAAGAGTAATGAGTATAGTAATTGTAGTTCTATCGATCATTTAAGCATAATATGGCTAATAATATGAGTTTGATTGATAATAATAACAGTAATAAGTATAGTAATTGTCGTTCTATCGATAATATAACCATAATATGGCTAGTAATATGAGTTAGATTGATAATACTAAGAGTAGTGAGTATAGTAATTGTCGTTCTATCGATCATATAAGCATAATATGGCTAATAATATGAGTTAGATTGCTAATAATAAGAGTAATAAGTATAGTATTTGTCGTTCTATCGATCATGTAAGCATAATATGGCTAATAATACGAGTTAGATTGATAATAATAAGAGTACTGAGTATAGCAATTGTAGATCTATCGATCATTTAAGCATAATATGGGTAATAATATGAGTCAGATTGATAATACTAAGAGTAGTGAGTATTGAAATTCTCGTTCTATCGATCATATAAGCAAAATATGGCTAATAATATGAGTTAGATTGATAATAATAAGAGTAATAACTACAGTAATTGTCGTTCTATCGATCATATAAGCATAATAAGGCTAATAATATGAGTTAGAGTGATAATACTAAGAGTAGTGAGTACAGTAATTCTCATTCTATCGATCATATAAGTATAATATGGCTAATAATATGAGTTAGATTGATAATAATAACAGTAATAAGTATAGTAATTGTCGTTCTATCGATAATATAAGCATAATATGGCTAATAATATGAGTTAGATTGATAATACTAAGAGTAGTGAGTATAGTAATTGTCGTTCTATCGATCATATAAGCATAATATGGCTAATAATATGAGTTAGATTGATAATAATAAGAGTAATAAGTATAGTATTTGTCGTTCTATCGATCATGTAAGCATGATATGGCTAATAATACGAGTTAGATTGATAATAATAAGAGTAATGAGTATAGCAATTGTAGATCTATCGATCATTTAAGCATAATATGGCTAATAATATGAGTTAGATTGATAATAATGACAGTAATAAGTATAGTAATTGTCGTTCTATCGATAATATAATCATAATATGGCTAATAATATGAGTTAGATTGATAATACTAAGAGTAGTGAGTATAGTAATTCTCGTTCTATCGATCATATAAGCATAATATGGCTAATAATATGAGTTAGATTGATAATAATAAGAGTAGTAAGTATAGTATTTGTCGTTCTATCGATAATATAAGCATAATATGGCTAATAATATGAGTTAGATTGATAATAATAAGAGTAATGAGTAGAGTAATTGTAGTTCTATCGATCATATCTGCATAATATGGTTAATAATATGAGTTAGATTGATAATAATAAGAGTAGTAAGTATAGTATTTGTCGTTCTATCGATCATATAAGCATAATATGGCTAATAATATGAGTTAGATTGATAATAATAAGAGTAATAAGTATAGTAATTGTCGTTCTATCGATCATTTAAGCATAATATGGGTAATAATATGAGTCAGATTGATAATAATAACAGTAATAAGTATAGTAATTGTCGTTCTATCGATAATATAAACATAATATGGCTAATAATATGAGTTAGATTGATAATCCTAAGAGTAGTGAGTATAGTAATTCTCGTTCTATGGATCATATAAGCATAATATGTCTAATAATATGAGTTAGATTGATAATAATAAGAGTAATAAGTATAGTAATTGTCGTTCTATCGATCATATAAGCATAATATGGCTAATAATATGAGTTAGATTGATAATACTAAGAGTAGTGAGTATAGTAATTCTCGTTCTATCGATCATATAAGCATAATATGGCTAATAATATGAGTTAGATTGATAATAATAAGAGTAATAACTACAGTAATTGTCGTTCTATCGATCATATAAGCATAATAAGGCTAATAATATGAGTTAGAGTGATAATACTAAGAGTAGTGAGTATAGTAATTCTCATTCTATCGATCATATAAGCATAATATGGCTAATAATATGAGTTAGATTGATAATAATAACAGTAATAAGTATAGTAATTGTCGTTCTATCGATAATATAAGCATAATATGGCTAATAATATGAGTTAGATTGATAATACTAAGAGTAGTGAGTATAGTAATTGTCGTTCTATCGATCATATAAGCATAATATGGCTAATAATATGAGTTAGATTGATAATACTAAGAGTACTGAGTATAGTAATTCTCGTTCTATCGATCATATAAGCATAATATGGCTAATAATATGAGTTAGATTGATAATAATAAGAGTAATGAGTATAGTAATTGTAGTTCTATCGATCATTTAAGCATAATATGGCTAATAATATGAGTTAGATTGATAATAATAACAGTAATAAGTATAGTAATTCTCATTCTATCGATCATATAAGCATAATATGGCTAATAATATGAGTTAGATTGATAATAATAACAGTAATAAGTATAGTAATTGTCGTTCTATCGATAATATAAGCATAATATGGCTAATAATATGAGTTAGATTGATAATAATAAGAGTAATAACTACAGTAATTGTCGTTCTATCGATCATATAAGCATAATAAGGCTAATAATATGAGTTAGAGTGATAATACTAAGAGTAGTGAGTATAGTAATTCTCATTCTATCGATCATATAAGTATAATATGGCTAATAATATGAGTTAGATTGATAATAATAAGAGTAATATGTATAGTAATTGTCGTTCTCTCGATCATATAAGCATAATATGGCTAATAATATGAGTTAGAGTGATAATACTAAGAGTAGTGAGTATAGTAATTCTCATTCTATCGATCATATAAGCATAATATGGCTAATAATATGAGTTAGATTGATAATAATAACAGTAATAAGTATAGTAATTGTCGTTCTATCGATAATATAAGCATAATATGGCTAATAATATGAGTTAGATTGATAATACTAAGAGTAGTGAGTATAGTAATTGTCGTTCCATCGATCATATAAGCATAATATGGCTAATAATACGTGTTAGATTGATGATAATAAGAGTAATGAGTATAGTAATTGTAGTTCTATCGATCATTTAAGCATAATATGGCTAATAATATGAGTTAGATTGATAATAATAACAGTAATAAGTATAGTAATTGTCGTTCTATCGATAATATAACCATAATATGGCTAGTAATATGAGTTAGATTGATAATATTAAGAGTAGTGAGTATAGAAATTCTCGTTCTATCGATCATATAAGCATAATATGGCTAATAATATGAGTTAGATTGATAATACTAAGAGTAGTGAGTATAGTAATTGTCGTTCTATCGATCATATAAGCATAATATGGCTAATAATATGAGTTAGATTGATAATAATAAGAGTAATAAGTATAGTATTTGTCGTTCTATCGATCATGTAAGCATAATATGGCTAATAATACGTGTTAGATTGATGATAATAAGAGTAATGAGTATAGTAATTGTAGTTCTATCGATCATTTAAGCATAATATGGCTAATAATATGAGTTAGATTGATAATAATAACAGTAATAAGTATAGTAATTGTCGTTCTATCGATCATTTAAGCATAATATGGCCAATATTGTGAGTTAGATTGATAATAATAAGAGTAATAAGTATAGTATTTGTCGTTCTATCGATCATGTAAGCATAATATGGCTAATAATACGTGTTAGATTGATGATAATAAGAGTAATGAGTATAGTAATTGTAGATCTATCGATCATTTAAGCATAATATGGCTAATAATATGAGTTAGATTGATAATAATAACAGTAATAAGTATAGTAATTGTCGTTCTATCGATAATATAATCATAATATGGCTAATAATATGAGTTAGATTGATAATACTAAGAGTAGTGAGTATAGTAATTCTCGTTCTATCGATCATATAAGCATAATATGGCTAATAATATGAGTTAGATTGATAATAATAAGAGTAATAAGTATAGTAATTGTCGTTCTATCGATCATTTAAGCATAATATGGGTAATAATATGAGTCAGATTGATAATAATAACAGTAATAAGTATAGTAATTGTCGTTCTATCGATAATATAAGCATAATATGGCTAATAATATGAGTTAGATTGATAATACTAAGAGTAGTGAGTGTAGTAGTTCTCGTTCTATCGATCACACAAGCATAATGTGGCTAATAATATGAGTTAGATTGATAATAATAACAGTAATAAGTATAGTAATTGTCGTTCTATCGATAATATAAGCATAATATGGCTAATAATATGAGTTAGATTGATAATACTAAGAGTAGTGAGTATAGTAATTGTCGTTCTATCGATCATATAAGCATAATATGGCTAATAATATGAGTTAGATTGGTAATAATAAGAGTAATAAGTATAGTATTTGTCGTTCTATCGATCATGTAAGCATAATATGGCTAATAATACGAGTTAGATTGATGATAATAAGAGTAATAAGTATAGTAATTGTCGTTCTATCGATCATATAAGCATAATATGGCTAATAATATGAGTTAGATTGATAATACTAAGAGTAGTGAGTATAGTAATTCTCGTTCTATCGATCATATAAGCATAATATGGCTAATAATATGAGTTAGATTGATAATAATAAGAGTAATAACTACAGTAATTGTCGTTCTATCGATCATATAAGCATAATAAGGCTAATAATATGAGTTAGAGTGATAATACTAAGAGTAGTGAGTATAGTAATTCTCATTCTATCGATCATATAAGCATAATATGGCTAATAATATGAGTTAGATTGATAATAATAAGAGTAATGAGTATAGTAATTGTAGTTCTATCGATCATATCGGCATAATATGGTTAATAATATGAGTTAGATTCATAATAATAAGAGTAATAAGTATAGTAATTGTCGTTCTATCGATCATATAAGCATAATATGGCTAATAATATGAGTTAGATTGATAATAATAAGAGTAATATGTATAGTAATTGTCGTTCTCTCGATCATATAAGCATAATATGGCTAATAATATGAGTTAGAGTGATAATACTAAGAGTAGTGAGTATAGTAATTGTCGTTCCATCGATCATATAAGCATAATATGGCTAATAATATGAGTTAGATTGATAATAATAACAGTAATAAGTATAGTAATTGTCGTTCTATCGATAATATAAGCATAATATGGCTAATAATATGAGTTAGATTGATAATACTAAGAGTAGTGAGTATAGTAATTGTCGTTCTATCGATCATATAAGCATAATATGGCTAATAATATGAGTTAGATTGATAATACTAAGAGTAGTGAGTATAGTAATTCTCGTTCTATCGATCATATAAGCATAATATGGCTAATAATATGAGTTAGATTGATAATAATAAGAGTAATGAGTATAGTAATTGTAGTTCTATCGATCATTTAAGCATAATATGGCTAATAATATGAGTTTGATTGATAATAATAACAGTAATAAGTATAGTAATTGTCGTTCTATCGATAATATAACCATAATATGGCTAGTAATATGAGTTAGATTGATAATACTAAGAGTAGTGAGTATAGTAATTGTCGTTCTATCGATCATATAAGCATAATATGGCTAATAATATGAGTTAGATTGCTAATAATAAGAGTAATAAGTATAGTATTTGTCGTTCTATCGATCATGTAAGCATAATATGGCTAATAATACGAGTTAGATTGATAATAATAAGAGTACTGAGTATAGCAATTGTAGATCTATCGATCATTTAAGCATAATATGGGTAATAATATGAGTCAGATTGATAATACTAAGAGTAGTGAGTATTGAAATTCTCGTTCTATCGATCATATAAGCAAAATATGGCTAATAATATGAGTTAGATTGATAATAATAAGAGTAATAACTACAGTAATTGTCGTTCTATCGATCATATAAGCATAATAAGGCTAATAATATGAGTTAGAGTGATAATACTAAGAGTAGTGAGTACAGTAATTCTCATTCTATCGATCATATAAGTATAATATGGCTAATAATATGAGTTAGATTGATAATAATAACAGTAATAAGTATAGTAATTGTCGTTCTATCGATAATATAAGCATAATATGGCTAATAATATGAGTTAGATTGATAATACTAAGAGTAGTGAGTATAGTAATTGTCGTTCTATCGATCATATAAGCATAATATGGCTAATAATATGAGTTAGATTGATAATAATAAGAGTAATAAGTATAGTATTTGTCGTTCTATCGATCATGTAAGCATGATATGGCTAATAATACGAGTTAGATTGATAATAATAAGAGTAATGAGTATAGCAATTGTAGATCTATCGATCATTTAAGCATAATATGGCTAATAATATGAGTTAGATTGATAATAATGACAGTAATAAGTATAGTAATTGTCGTTCTATCGATAATATAATCATAATATGGCTAATAATATGAGTTAGATTGATAATACTAAGAGTAGTGAGTATAGTAATTCTCGTTCTATCGGTCATATAAGCATAATATGGCTAATAATATGAGTTAGATTGATAATAATAAGAGTAGTAAGTATAGTATTTGTCGTTCTATCGATAATATAAGCATAATATGGCTAATAATATGAGTTAGATTGATAATAATAAGAGTAATGAGTAGAGTAATTGTAGTTCTATCGATCATATCTGCATAATATGGTTAATAATATGAGTTAGATTGATAATAATAAGAGTAGTAAGTATAGTATTTGTCGTTCTATCGATCATATAAGCATAATATGGCTAATAATATGAGTTAGATTGATAATAATAAGAGTAATAAGTATAGTAATTGTCGTTCTATCGATCATTTAAGCATAATATGGGTAATAATATGAGTCAGATTGATAATAATAACAGTAATAAGTATAGTAATTGTCGTTCTATCGATAATATAAACATAATATGGCTAATAATATGAGTTAGATTGATAATCCTAAGAGTAGTGAGTATAGTAATTCTCGTTCTATGGATCATATAAGCATAATATGGCTAATAATATGAGTTAGATTGATAATAATAAGAGTAATAAGTATAGTAATTGTCGTTCTATCGATCATATAAGCATAATATGGCTAATAATATGAGTTAGATTGATAATACTAAGAGTAGTGAGTATAGTAATTCTCGTTCTATCGATCATATAAGCATAATATGGCTAATAATATGAGTTAGATTGATAATAATAAGAGTAATAACTACAGTAATTGTCGTTCTATCGATCATATAAGCATAATAAGGCTAATAATATGAGTTAGAGTGATAATACTAAGAGTAGTGAGTATAGTAATTCTCATTCTATCGATCATATAAGCATAATATGGCTAATAATATGAGTTAGATTGATAATAATAACAGTAATAAGTATAGTAATTGTCGTTCTATCGATAATATAAGCATAATATGGCTAATAATATGAGTTAGATTGATAATACTAAGAGTAGTGAGTATAGTAATTGTCGTTCTATCGATCATATAAGCATAATATGGCTAATAATATGAGTTAGATTGATAATACTAAGAGTACTGAGTATAGTAATTCTCGTTCTATCGATCATATAAGCATAATATGGCTAATAATATGAGTTAGATTGATAATAATAAGAGTAATGAGTATAGTAATTGTAGTTCTATCGATCATTTAAGCATAATATGGCTAATAATATGAGTTAGATTGATAATAATAACAGTAATAAGTATAGTAATTCTCATTCTATCGATCATATAAGCATAATATGGCTAATAATATGAGTTAGATTGATAATAATAACAGTAATAAGTATAGTAATTGTCGTTCTATCGATAATATAAGCATAATATGGCTAATAATATGAGTTAGATTGATAATAATAAGAGTAATAACTACAGTAATTGTCGTTCTATCGATCATATAAGCATAATAAGGCTAATAATATGAGTTAGAGTGATAATACTAAGAGTAGTGAGTATAGTAATTCTCATTCTATCGATCATATAAGTATAATATGGCTAATAATATGAGTTAGATTGATAATAATAAGAGTAATATGTATAGTAATTGTCGTTCTCTCGATCATATAAGCATAATATGGCTAATAATATGAGTTAGAGTGATAATACTAAGAGTAGTGAGTATAGTAATTCTCATTCTATCGATCATATAAGCATAATATGGCTAATAATATGAGTTAGATTGATAATAATAACAGTAATAAGTATAGTAATTGTCGTTCTATCGATAATATAAGCATAATATGGCTAATAATATGAGTTAGATTGATAATACTAAGAGTAGTGAGTATAGTAATTGTCGTTCCATCGATCATATAAGCATAATATGGCTAATAATACGTGTTAGATTGATGATAATAAGAGTAATGAGTATAGTAATTGTAGTTCTATCGATCATTTAAGCATAATATGGCTAATAATATGAGTTAGATTGATAATAATAACAGTAATAAGTATAGTAATTGTCGTTCTATCGATAATATAACCATAATATGGCTAGTAATATGAGTTAGATTGATAATATTAAGAGTAGTGAGTATAGAAATTCTCGTTCTATCGATCATATAAGCATAATATGGCTAATAATATGAGTTAGATTGATAATACTAAGAGTAGTGAGTATAGTAATTGTCGTTCTATCGGTCATATAAGCATAATATGGCTAATAATATGAGTTAGATTGATAATAATAAGAGTAATAAGTATAGTATTTGTCGTTCTATCGATCATGTAAGCATAATATGGCTAATAATACGTGTTAGATTGATGATAATAAGAGTAATGAGTATAGTAATTGTAGTTCTATCGATCATTTAAGCATAATATGGCTAATAATATGAGTTAGATTGATAATAATAACAGTAATAAGTATAGTAATTGTCGTTCTATCGATCATTTAAGCATAATATGGCCAATATTGTGAGTTAGATTGATAATAATAAGAGTAATAAGTATAGTATTTGTCGTTCTATCGATCATGTAAGCATAATATGGCTAATAATACGTGTTAGATTGATGATAATAAGAGTAATGAGTATAGTAATTGTAGATCTATCGATCATTTAAGCATAATATGGCTAATAATATGAGTTAGATTGATAATAATAACAGTAATAAGTATAGTAATTGTCGTTCTATCGATAATATAATCATAATATGGCTAATAATATGAGTTAGATTGATAATACTAAGAGTAGTGAGTATAGTAATTCTCGTTCTATCGATCATATAAGCATAATATGGCTAATAATATGAGTTAGATTGATAATAATAAGAGTAATAAGTATAGTAATTGTCGTTCTATCGATCATTTAAGCATAATATGGGTAATAATATGAGTCAGATTGATAATAATAACAGTAATAAGTATAGTAATTGTCGTTCTATCGATAATATAAGCATAATATGGCTAATAATATGAGTTAGATTGATAATACTAAGAGTAGTGAGTGTAGTAGTTCTCGTTCTATCGATCACACAAGCATAATGTGGCTAATAATATGAGTTAGATTGATAATAATAACAGTAATAAGTATAGTAATTGTCGTTCTATCGATAATATAAGCATAATATGGCTAATAATATGAGTTAGATTGATAATACTAAGAGTAGTGAGTATAGTAATTGTCGTTCTATCGATCATATAAGCATAATATGGCTAATAATATGAGTTAGATTGGTAATAATAAGAGTAATAAGTATAGTATTTGTCGTTCTATCGATCATGTAAGCATAATATGGCTAATAATACGAGTTAGATTGATGATAATAAGAGTAATAAGTAGAGTAATTGTCGTTCTATCGATCATATAAGCATAATATGGCTAATAATATGAGTTAGATTGATAATACTAAGAGTAGTGAGTATAGTAATTCTCGTTCTATCGATCATATAAGCATAATATGGCTAATAATATGAGTTAGATTGATAATAATAAGAGTAATAACTACAGTAATTGTCGTTCTATCGATCATATAAGCATAATAAGGCTAATAATATGAGTTAGAGTGATAATACTAAGAGTAGTGAGTATAGTAATTCTCATTCTATCGATCATATAAGCATAATATGGCTAATAATATGAGTTAGATTGATAATAATAAGAGTAATGAGTATAGTAATTGTAGTTCTATCGATCATATCGGCATAATATGGTTAATAATATGAGTTAGATTCATAATAATAAGAGTAATAAGTATAGTAATTGTCGTTCTATCGATCATATAAGCATAATATGGCTAATAATATGAGTTAGATTGATAATAATAAGAGTAATATGTATAGTAATTGTCGTTCTCTCGATCATATAAGCAAAATATGGCTAATAATATGAGTTAGAGTGATAATACTAAGAGTAGTGAGTATAGTAATTCTCATTCTATCGATCATATAAGCATAATATGGCTAATAATATGAGTTAGATTGATAATAATAACAGTAATAAGTATAGTAATTGTCGTTCTATCGATAATATAAGCATAATATGGCTAATAATACGAGTTAGATTGATAATAATAAGAGTAATAAGTATAGTAATTGTCGTTCTATCGATCATTTAAGCATAATATGGCTAATAATATGAGTTAGATTGATAATAATAACAGTAATAAGTATAGTAATTGTCGTTCTATCGATAATATAAGCATAATATGGCTAATAATATGAGTTAGATTGATAATACTAAGAGTAGTGAGTATAGTATTTGTCGTTCTATCGATCATGTAAGCATAATATGGCTAATAATACGAGTTAGATTGATAATAATAAAAGTAATAAGTATAGTAATTGTCGTTCTATCGATCATTTAAGCATAATATGGCTAATAATATGAGTTAGATTGATAATAATAACAGTAATAAGTATAGTAATTGTCGTTCTATCGATAATATAAGCATAATATGGCTAATAATATGAGTTAGATTGATAATACTAAGAGTAGTGAGTACAGTAATTCTCATTCTATCGATCATATAAGTATAATATGGCTAATAATATGAGTTAGATTGATAATAATAACAGTAATAAGTATAGTAATTGTCGTTCTATCGATAATATAAGCATAATATGGCTAATAATATGAGTTAGATTGATAATACTAAGAGTAGTGAGTATAGTAATTGTCGTTCTATCGATCATATAAGCATAATATGGCTAATAATATGAGTTAGATTGATAATAATAAGAGTAATAAGTATAGTATTTGTCGTTCTATCGATCATGTAAGCATGATATGGCTAATAATACGAGTTAGATTGATAATAATAAGAGTAATGAGTATAGCAATTGTAGATCTATCAATCATTTAAGCATAATATGGCTAATAATATGAGTTAGATTGATAATAATGACAGTAATAAGTATAGTAATTGTCGTTCTATCGATAATATAATCATAATATGGCTAATAATATGAGTTAGATTGATAATACTAAGAGTAGTGAGTATAGCAATTCTCGTTCTATCGATCATATAAGCATAATATGGCTAATAATATGAGTTAGATTGATAATAATAAGAGTAGTAAGTATAGTATTTGTCGTTCTATCGATCATATAAGCATAATATGGCTAATAATATGAGTTAGATTGATAATAATAAGAGTAATGAGTAGAGTAATTGTAGTTCTATCGATCATATCTGCATAATATGGTTAATAATATGAGTTAGATTGATAATAATAAGAGTAGTAAGTATAGTATTTGTCGTTCTATCGATCATATAAGCATAATATGGCTAATAATATGAGTTAGATTGATAATAATAAGAGTAATAAGTATAGTAATTGTCGTTCTATCGATCATTTAAGCATAATATGGGTAATAATATGAGTCAGATTGATAATAATAACAGTAATAAGTATAGTAATTGTCGTTCTATCGATAATATAAACATAATATGGCTAATAATATGAGTTAGATTGATAATCCTAAGAGTAGTGAGTATAGTAATTCTCGTTCTATGGATCATATAAGCATAATATGGCTAATAATATGAGTTAGATTGATAATAATAAGAGTAATAAGTATAGTAATTGTCGTTCTATCGATCATATAAGCATAATATGGCTAATAATATGAGTTAGATTGATAATACTAAGAGTAGTGAGTATAGTAATTCTCGTTCTATCGATCATATAAGCATAATATGGCTAATAATATGAGTTAGATTGATAATAATAAGAGTAATAACTACAGTAATTGTCGTTCTATCGATCATATAAGCATAATAAGGCTAATAATATGAGTTAGAGTGATAATACTAAGAGTAGTGAGTATAGTAATTCTCATTCTATCGATCATATAAGCATAATATGGCTAATAATATGAGTTAGATTGATAATAATAACAGTAATAAGTATAGTAATTGTCGTTCTATCGATAATATAAGCATAATATGGCTAATAATATGAGTTAGATTGATAATACTAAGAGTAGTGAGTATAGTAATTGTCGTTCTATCGATCATCTAAGCATAATATGGCTAATAATATGAGTTAGATTGATAATACTAAGAGTACTGAGTATAGTAATTCTCGTTCTATCGATCATATAAGCATAATATGGCTAATAATATGAGTTAGATTGATAATAATAAGAGTAATGAGTATAGTAATTGTAGTTCTATCGATCATTTAAGCATAATATGGCTAATAATATGAGTTAGATTGATAATAATAACAGTAATAAGTATAGTAATTCTCATTCTATCGATCATATAAGCATAATATGGCTAATAATATGAGTTAGATTGATAATAATAACAGTAATAAGTATAGTAATTGTCGTTCTATCGATAATATAAGCATAATATGGCTAATAATATGAGTTAGATTGATAATAATAAGAGTAATAACTACAGTAATTGTCGTTCTATCGATCATATAAGCATAATAAGGCTAATAATATGAGTTAGAGTGATAATACTAAGAGTAGTGAGTATAGTAATTCTCATTCTATCGATCATATAAGTATAATATGGCTAATAATATGAGTTAGATTGATAATAATAAGAGTAATATGTATAGTAATTGTCGTTCTCTCGATCATATAAGCATAATATGGCTAATAATATGAGTTAGAGTGATAATACTAAGAGTAGTGAGTATAGTAATTCTCATTCTATCGATCATATAAGCATAATATGGCTAATAATATGTGTTAGATTGATAATAATAACAGTAATAAGTATAGTAATTGTCGTTCTATCGATAATATAAGCATAATATGGCTAATAATATGAGTTAGATTGATAATACTAAGAGTAGTGAGTATAGTAATTGTCGTTCCATCGATCATATAAGCATAATATGGCTAATAATACGTGTTAGATTGATGATAATAAGAGTAATGAGTATAGTAATTGTAGTTCTATCGATCATTTAAGCATAATATGGCTAATAATATGAGTTAGATTGATAATAATAACAGTAATAAGTATAGTAATTGTCGTTCTATCGATAATATAACCATAATATGGCTAGTAATATGAGTTAGATTGATAATATTAAGAGTAGTGAGTATAGAAATTCTCGTTCTATCGATCATATAAGCATAATATGGCTAATAATATGAGTTAGATTCATAATAATAAGAGTAATACGTATAGTAATTGTCGTTCTATCGATCATATAAGCATAATATGGCTAATAATATGAGTTAGATTGATAATAATAAGAGTAATATGTATAGTAATTGTCGTTCTCTCGATCATATAAGCATAATATGGCTAATAATATGAGTTAGAGTGATAATACTAAGAGTAGTGAGTATAGTAATTCTCATTCTATCGATCATATAAGCATAATATGGCTAATAATATGAGTTAGATTGATAATAATAACAGTAATAAGTATAGTAATTGTCGTTCTATCGATAATATAAGCATAATATGGCTAATAATATGAGTTAGATTGATAATACTAAGAGTAGTGAGTATAGTATTTGTCGTTCTATCGATCATGTAAGCATAATATGGCTAATAATACGAGTTAGATTGATAATAATAAAAGTAATAAGTATAGTAATTGTCGTTCTATCGATCATTTAAGCATAATATGGCTAATAATATGAGTTAGATTGATAATAATAACAGTAATAAGTATAGTAATTGTCGTTCTATCGATAATATAAGCATAATATGGCTAATAATATGAGTTAGATTGATAATACTAAGAGTAGTGAGTATAGTAATTCTCATTCTATCGATCATATAAGCATAATATGGCCAATAATATGAGTTAGATTGATAATAATAACAGTAATAAGTATAGTAATTGTCGTTCTATCGATAATATAAGCATAATATGGCTAATAATATGAGTTAGAGTGATAATACTAAGAGTAGTGAGTATAGTAATTCTCATTCTATCGATCATATAAGCATAATATGGCTAATAATATGAATTAGATTGATAATAATAAGCGTAATAAGTATAGTATTTGTCGTTCTATCGATCATGTAAGCATAATATGGCTAATAATACGAGTTAGATTGATAATAATAAGAGTAA